>NW_021834845.1:0-17500 GCF_006345805.1 Octopus sinensis
GCGTTGCTAACGTTTCTGCCAGGCAAAAGTGATACAGAATGTCATTTAGCGGAATACGAGAACCGGTTCCTTGTCTCAGTAGTGTGTGTGGAAAGAAAGATGAATGGAGGAGGGATGGGGGAAATGATGTGGTCAATCGGTGTACTATGAATAGCAGCCGATGAGGGCGTTCGCAAGAGGTCACCCGATGTGATTACTCGATATGCTAGAAATAGCAGCCAACGAAGATGGATGAATGTGAGGGGCTTCTTCAGTTTCCGTCAACCAAATCCACCGCAGATTTTTGGTCAGCCGGGACTATAGAAGAGACTTGCCCAAGGTGCCATGTAGTGAGACTGAACCCGAGACCATATGGGTGAGAAGCAAACTTCTTATCACACAGCCACTCCTGCGCCTGTAGTTGTGTAACAAAATAAAAGTCCGCGAGATATGGTGCACCAAACAGTACAGCCATCTTTGGTCTTGGGCGTACGTTTAAGACACCTCTGTCTGTTGTCCTTTTTAGCGACAGTACTCTCTGGTACTGGACGCAAATACGCGCGCGCACACACACACGTACAGAAATATACCCATAACAGGCGCAGGCGTGGTTGTGCGGTAAGAAGCTGGTTGAGGGTTCAATCCCCACAGCGTGGGCACCTTGGGCAGGGTTTTTTCTACTACAGCTTCGGGATGACCAAAGCTTAAGAGGGGATTTGGTAGACGGAAACTGAAAAGAAGCCCGATGTATGTGGTGGGTATTTCTCCCTTGATAAGTGGTGTTCATTTTTAAGTCCTCCATGACCTAGCGGTCGGCAAAAAGAGAGACTGATACAATAAGTACCCGGCCTCAAAAAATATGTACTGGGGTTGAGTCATTCTTCAAGGCTGTGCCCCAGCATGACCGCAGTCTAATAACTGAAACAGATAAAAGGTAAGAGAAAAAGATACACATAGAGAATGAGAGAGGGAGGGAGAGAGAGAGAGAAATTACGATTTATTAGTTGAATACGATTGATATAAATACTTTCGCTTTCCTCGTATATGTAGAGACATGCTTTCACACAAAAACAATGAGAGAGAGGAGGAAGGAGAGAACGAGTGAACCATTAAGACGTCTGATGTCAAACAAGTCAGCGTCGAAGCAGTAACGCCAAAGCAGCTGTGCCGAGACGTCACATTACCCCTGATACTAATGCTAATATCTGTGTCTTTGAAGGAAGGCGTCTGACAACATAAATGAAAACAGTGGATGAACAGGGTGGGAGCTAGAAACAAAGAATGTTTCTGATGTCTCTCCGTTGTCTTTCTGCTTGAAGCTGGATATGCAATAAAAGGTTGACAAATTCTCTAGCACCTGTGACATTTTCAACCAGTCGATTAATACAAAGACAACCGAAATAATGCATACTCTCTTTACTCTTTTACTTGTTTCAGTCATTTGACTACGGCCATGCTGGAGCACCGCCTTTAGTCGCCAAATCGACCCCGGGACTTATTCTTTGTAAACCCAGTACTTATTCTATCGGTCTCTTTTGCCAAACTGCTTAGTGACGCGGGGACGTAAAACACCAGCATCGGTTGTCAGCAATGCTAGGGGGACAAACACAGACACACATACATATACACACACATACATACATACATACATATATATTATATATATATATATATATATATAATATATATATATATATTATATAGATAATATATTATATATATATATATATATATATACATATATACGACAGGCTTCTTCCGTTTCCGTCTACTAAATCCATTCACAAAGGCATTGGTCGGCCCGAGGCTATAGCAAGAAGACACTTGCCCAAGATGATCCACGCAGTGGGGGACTGAACCCGGACCATGTGGTTGGTAAGCAAGCTACTTACCACACAGCCACTCCTGTGCCTATCAGCTGCATGAATCTTGCATCAATCAGCTCAATGAAAAAGTATGCGCTGAAACCAACATCTTCTTCGTCAACAGACAACAAGCGAATACTGTGGGACAAATCCACTTAACTAGGAAGCATACTTTCCCGAACTGTCGTCATTGACAACAAAATGAATACCAAATTCTTCAAGGCCAGTGTCACTTTCAGCAGACTCCACAAGAATGTATGAAACAATGAAACAATAGAGGCATCTCTCAAGAGACAAAGGGCATGGTTCGTAGGACCGGATATCTCACTACACTGTTTCTATGGCTGTGAAGTATGAACTAAGAATGGGATGCAATGAAGCTGAATTACTTTCATAGTATCCAACTTAGAAAAATTCTTGACATTCAATGGCAAACTTTCAGTAGCCAACAAGCGAATGCAACTACGACCAAATAAATAGTGTAAACTACATTCCTATTCTTTCTTCATTGATTTTCATTGATACCAGTCCAAACACGCCTAACATCATCTGCTGCACCTGACGACTTACATTGATCCATCAACATTACATTCCGCTACAAATATCCATCGCTTTCTACAAAGCTAATTTTATTATTCATAAAGGCCTTTCATTACCCAACATACTGAAACAAAGGAAGGCAGAAGGGGTGTATTCAAACAAAACAAAGAAAAGGCGATTTTTGAAAGATAATTGGGTCAGTTAAAATCCGGAAACCATGGAAAATGGTGACTTTACGTCAATAGCATTTAGTCGATGTGAGAGTTGAGTAGGTTCACTTCTCGTGTGGAGTGACGCCATTTACACTTTCACGCTCTTGTCGTCGTTTGTTCGTCTGAAAGTGGCTAAAAGCCAATGAAAATGTTTTAAATATTTAGTATTCATTCATAAAATTATACATTACACTTCCTAGCTTGCGTGGTTTCTGAGACACTGGAGCAGATACACAGGTACTCAAGCATGTAGGAGAAGGAAAAAAACTGAATGGAGAGTGAGGCAATCTTCTTTTTGGCAGTGGTGGATATGATGACGGTAATTTTACAGTTCGCTGCGCATTTAAACTTTTAAATAAATGCTGTTTGTATGAAGAGCACTAACTAAAGTTACAATGGCGGCGAACTTGCAGAATCGTTAGCACGCAGGGCAAAATGCTCAACGGCATTTCGTCCGTCTTTACGTTCTGAGTTTAAATTCTGCATAGGTCGACATTGCCCTTCATCCTTTCGGAGTCGATAAAATAAATACCAGCTAGTACTGGGGTCAATGTAATTGACTTACCCCTCCCAAAAAATTGAGGGCCTTGTGCCAAAAATGTGAAACCAGTACTAACATATGTAGTACGAAGAGCGACTATTTTCTGAACGTGTTCATGTCTATACCTGTCCAGCATTCCTACACAAGCGTGTCTCCTATTCCAGCTTTCTAAATCCTGTTTTCTGATTGGGTAAAGATAATCAAACTTTAAACTCTGCAGCATTTTTCTGGACTTTTTCTATAACAAGTGAATAGCAACATCGGATTCAGCGTGAAAATGTTTACATCGACATACCAAATCTGGGAATTTTCAGTTAATGTTAGAATTTCAAAAGGTGCGACCCAAACAGAAAAGATCCTTTAAGTTAGGTTGAACATATTCAGTACATAGACCTAACTAGAAATAAAGACATTCTGTACGTCTAGATTTCTGCTCACCTAGATAAGTGTTCCCCGCCTCGTGACTTTGTTTCCTCATAACTTTAAGAAAATCGGTATTTTTAATTAAATTTCGGCAAATACCTTTTAGATCGTGTAGATTGTAATTAAATCGGAATTTAATATGAAAAAAAAAACTGGTCGGCGCACACACATACATACTCACAAACACACACACACACACATCACACACATTTTTCTTAAAATTGATGAGGAAACAAAGTTGACACGTGGAATTATCCAAAACTCTTCTCCCTCCTACTACCACCTTCGGGAAAAGTTTTCACAGCAACTTGTGATACAATCAAAATCACAACACCATCTAAAAGATAATTATAGAAAATTTCATTAAAAAATAGTTTTTTTTTCTGAAAATTACGAGGAAACAAAGTCGCGGGCGTGGATGGCACACTTGTGTAGTTATGCCGGTATTCCCTTCTGTTCTTTATCAGAGATACACCTCCAGGTGAAACAAGGCCATGCTTAAGCCACTAGTGTTTACTTAATACATCCAACCTACATACACGTTGGTAACATGTTTCATTTGTAAGATTTTATTGTACACAATGATAACATGAACTAGATATTATTGCACAATATTTATTACCACTACTGACAACATGTCCTTCACAGATTATTTTATTGCGGCTGTTTAACAAAAATGGCGTGATTTCAAGTGGTTTATTATTACCTATCACTTCGGTAGTGGCAATCTTTCGTCTCTAGTAGACCTTTCCGTCGATTTCCGTAAAAAATTTTTTTTTTTTTTACATATGGGCTTGCGGGAACTTTTGAAAGCGATTGTATGACGAGGGAAGTTCTTTTGAAGTTACCGTGCATGGGAGCATTGATGGACCATGTGTGTGGTGGTGTGTGTGTGTATGTGTGTTTTTGACAGACAGTATGTTGTGTAAGTGAAGTGCTTCTTTTATTGTGTGTGAAGAGACAGAGTAATGTGTGAAAGAAAGAGATAACTGAAATTTTTTATTCGGTGTATGTGTATATGTATGTATATTACTTCAAAAGTTCCCGCAAGCCCATATGTAAAAAAAAAAAATTTTACGGAAATCGACGGAAAGGTCTACTAGAGACGAAAGATCGCCTCGGTAGTTAACCACAGTATACAACCCACTCTTAGTTCCTGCGATTTGTTTTGATAATGAATTTTCTATTTGTTCTATCAACTGAAACTACCCAGCCCTTTGAATCTCGGTAAAATTGGTCGAGTATTCCTCCAGACACTTGAAGTTTGTTTGTAATTCCCTGACAGAATCGGCGAGACGCTGTGTGACTCTTCCAATCATAAGTCCAACACACCCAGCGAGCACTTTCGCTCAGCTTCCGTGTCTAACGAATTGCAAACTCTCTCTCTTTCTCTGTCTCTCTCTGTCTCTCTGTCTCTCCCTCTCTCTCTCTCTCTCTCTCTCTCTCTCTCTCTCTCTCACACACACACACACACACACACACATGAACAGTTAAACTTGTGTTGTACATTCAGTTAACCAAACGAAATACCAGTATTGGTCGGTATTTCTGTGAAAATCAGACACAGTAAAAATATAGTAGCTAATTGGTTTGTTTACTATAGGTCAGCGGGGGTACAAGGGGGATCGAGAAACTAAAAGAAAAAGAAAGGGAGAGAGGGAGAAGGGTGGGAGAGAAAAGGATGAGACAGAGGGAGAAGGGTAAGAGATAGAGATAGAGGGAACCGAGGCAGATGGAGAATGAGAGAGAAGACAGCAGCAGATAGAGATGAGAAAAACACGGACACGGATAGAGAGAGATGGAGACAGAGACAGACAGACAGAAGAGAGACATAGAGGTTGATAGATGGGTAGAGAGAGAGAGGAAACAAAGGCAAAGAGAGGGGGAGTGTTATTTACGTTAGATGTTAGATATTTTAAATGATTTATACATCATTAATGGACAAAATGCGGGCGACGGCATTTTCTAAATGGCACACCTAAAAAATACTCCGAAATTTTTATTAGTGGCCCGTTGGATGATGAGTCATGGTTCGTAGAGCCCCTTCTCGAAAAATGTTGTCCATCCCTGGCCTAGAAAGAGGAAGAAGGACATCATTTGCGACCTTCCAGAAGGATAGAGCAAAGGGACGAAGAAATCCCAATTTGTGGGTTGATGCAACAAGAAGCAATGTCTTATCCACAAATCTTGTTTTATCGTTTTGCAACAGAATGGATTAGTCTCAGATCGTGACGTTAAAATCGGGCGGGGTAGTGTTTTATATCTTTATATATAAAAGTGAAGTTGCGTGTCTGTCTCCTACGATTTAGATTCCTAACTACTCCCACATTTTGCGGTGCAGTTTAACCAAAACCGGGTATCTTATAGTCGTGATTCATATCGATCCCTTCTGGGTATTAGCGCGCGTCTACGATGAGTCTACGATTAAAAAAAAGATTTCCATAATTTTTTCCCATTTTTAATGCATTTTTTTGCTATTATATAAGGGAAGTAACTCTCTAAAAATGTATTATTAAATCTCAGAACGTAAAATGCTACAGTAACACCCCCCCTTTGTGGTTAGCCATATTGAGATGGCTATTATACTTTACATCTCTAAAAATGCTTATATAGTTATTTCTCTTACAAACCCGAGCAACGCCGGGCGATACTGCTAGTATAATATAATATAATATAATATAATATAATATAATATAAGGAAAATGGAGAGTTTGAACACAGAAAAAAAATCAATTTATTTATATAATAGTCAATTTCATATAGCCTACGTACGTTTCAATTTCTTACTTTCATTCATATTTTGCAATTAAGGTTGCATTATGCATTTAAAAGCTAAAAATCTCTTCAGGGCAAAAATTGACAAATGGATGGAGAGTTGCTTACAGACGGAGATAGCAGCATGCTTTTGTGTGTTTGTGTTTGCCAGCACGTGTGCCTTTTGGATTTCTTTCTTAAAATAGCTTCAGGTTAAACTACGACCACAGTGAACAATGGCTAGTTATAATTCTGAGGAACTAGGTCATACTACCATTCTCCTTTGATCGATTTTATAAGGGTTGGCTACCACTCCTATCTCTACTCACTTGCGAAAAGAATATAAGTAAAATATATTTTAATCAATATATCTATTTAACTTCTACTAATTTAGTTATGAGAATGTCAATGTTCATTTAATTTTATTTATTTGAATTTATTAAACATATTTATTAAACATAGGCGCAGGAGCGGCTGTGTGGTAAGTAGTTTGCTTACCAACCACATGGTTCCGGGTTCAGTCCCACTGCATGGCACCTTGGGTTTTAGTGTCTTCTACTATAGCCTCGGGCCGACCAAAGCCTTGTGAGTGGATTTGGTAGACGGAAACTGAAAGAAGCCCGTCGTATATATGTATATATATATATATATATGTGTATGTGTGTGTGTGTGTGTGTGTGTGTGTGTTTGTGTTTGTCCCCTAACATTGCTTGACAACCGATGTTGATGTGTTTATGTCCCCGTTACTCAGCGGTTCGGCAAAAAACACCGATAGAATAAGTACTGGGCTTACAAAAGAATAAGTCCCGGAGTCGAGTTGCTCGATTAAAGGCGGTGCTCCAGCATGGCCGCAGTCAAATGACTGAAACATGTAAAAGAGTAAAAGAGAATATATTTGATCCAATGTGTACAACAAAAAACCGCTTTCTCTTTTAGTGTTGATTAATTTGTGCTTGAATATAATGATCTGGAAATTTTCCTCAACGCACAGATCACACCTTTTGCTTCCAATGCTATAAGATTTTGCCCTGCTAATTACTCCCCGCTTCAGTGTATATTCCTTATTTTTGTCCTTAATTTCCCGAATTAATCTACTTAAACTAGTGCTAGCTTGTTCGTGCTGATAAGGTTGGTAACATTTACAATGTAAACATCAACCACTACCACAAATTACTTAAAAATGAAATAATTAAAAAACTATAAGATAACGAATAGCAATACATTCACCGATCTAAGGAGAATGGTAGTATGACCTAGTTCCTCAGAACTACAACTGGCCATTTGCGTTGGATCATTTTATTTGTTTCAGTCAATAGACCGCGGCCAGGCTGGGGCACTGCCTTCAAGAATTTTTAGTCGAATGAATTGACCCAGTACTTATTTTTCTTTAAGCCGGAAACTTATTCTTGCCGAACTGCCAAGTTATCGGTACGTAAACACACCAACACCCGTTGTCAAGCGGTGGTGAGGGAACAGAGACAAAAAGACACACAGATGTATGTATACGACGGGTTTCTTTCAGTTTCCGTCTACTAAACATATTCACAAGGCTTTGGTCGGCCCAAGGCTATAGTAGAAGACATTTGCCAAGGTGCTACGCAGTGGGACTGAACCCGGAACCACGTGGTTGGGAAGCAAGCTTCTTATCACACAGCTACGTTCTATGTATCGTTTTCATGTTATATAAGCCATCGAAATACTTTACTTTCACTTTTCCAGGACACTAAACTGCATGTTAACTTTCACGATAGCTATCAACTGACGTAACGTTTAGTGACCGTAACACGAACCGTCAGTACACGGGAGCAGAGCTCTTCTAACACCTCCACTTGCGCCAGGTGTGAAGGAGTTCAGATTTTTTTCATTTACGTCATATCCGTTAAGGTGGGAAGGGGACTCGCACTCCTCATGTCCCACTTGCGTGTCAACTTTACCAATCGGAGAATAAGGTATGTAAAGGTTATGGACAATAACTCTTATCGCCTTCATATGGTATACAGAAAAGACAAAAATATTTACATAAATGCTCCTTTGTGTCCATGATTTCACTTCGGATGTTTTCGGTTTGAACGGCAGTTTTCAACACGAGAAAATTGTAATTTGTAAGTTTAGCGTATTTTAATTTTTCGAATTTTAACCAATCAATGGCCTCTATTGAGCTAAAATCATTTGCTGCGTCTAAAACTGAGACAACATCCTGTCACTGTTATGTTTACGTACGGAAAGCGTGTGTATAAAATTATAGAATTATTTTGTTTGTTAATTGTTTAAATTATTTTCCATTCCTTTCGGGGTTTTTTTTCTTGAGCAATGGAAAATAGTTTAAACAATACACGTGTATCACAAAACAAAAACTCAAAACAAAAACAAAACGAATAATTTTAGACACACGCGTAACAATTAAATTAATATAACAATTAAGAAAAAAAAAACGAGAGGCTAAAATTTAGGGTTAGGGTTAGGGTCAGTGACAGGATGTTGTCTCAGTTTTAGACGCAGCAAATGATTTTAGCTCAATAGAGGCCATTGATTGGTTAAAATTTGAAAAATTAAACTACGTTAAACTTACAAATTACAATTTTCTCAAGAAAGCCAAGAGAAAAAAATGTTTTATTTTGACACATTCTACGAGTATACGAAGTTTAAGAGTGTTTAGTTAACTAGAAATTGTGTTGAAAACTGCCGTTCAAAAGGAAAAGATCCGTTTTCTGCACAAGCGTAGCTGGTGGAGGAGGGTCCGCCCAGGGCGGCACTTTTAATGGGGCACCATTTTGGGGTCGGCTGTAAGCAATATGTGTTTTATGTGGGGTTTGGGGGCGACAAACGGAAGGGCCACCCTGGGCGGCACACACTCTAGCTACACTAGTGGTTTTCTGTTAGTTTCACAGATTTTGAAATTCTGAAATGAAGTCAAATTTTCAAATTTGGTATAGTGATGTACTTTTTCACGGTGAAACTGACGCTATAGTAGAAGACACTAACCCAAAGTACCACACAGTGGTATTGAACCCAGAACCACGCGAATGTGTGTGTGTGAGAGAGAGAGAGAGAGAGAGAGAGAGAGAGAGATGACTGGTCTTCAGTAAGTATTTGATTAAAAATAAATAGGCGTAGGAGTGGCTGTGTGGTAAGTAGCTTGCTTACCAACCACATGGTTCCGGGTTCAGTCCCATTGTGTGGCACCTTGGGCAAGTGTCTTCTACTGTAGACTCGTGTGAGTGGATTTGGTAAACGGAAACTGAAAGAAGCCCGTCGTATATATGTATGTATATATATGTGTGTCTGTGTTCGCCCCCCCCCCACATCGCTTGACAACTTATGCTGGTGTGTTTACGTCCTCGTAACTTAGCGGTTCGGCAAGAGTGACCGATAGAATAAGTACTAGGCTTACAAAGAATAAGGCCTGGGGTCGATTTGCTCGACTAAAGGCGGTGCTCCAGCATGGCCTCAGTCAAATGACTGAAACAAGTAAAAGAGTAAAGAGGACAGACAGACAGACAGATAGACAGATAGATAGACAGACAGATAGATAGATAGATAGATAGATAGATAGATAGATAGATAGATAGATAGATAGATAGATAGATAGATAGATAGATAGATAGATAGATAGATAGATAGAAACTAGTGTCAGTTATTAAACCGAGAAGTTAAAGCGACGCAAAGACGTCACGGGGCACTTGTCAAAATTTGACAAAATCATTGTTACAATAGCTTTTTCATTTAAGTGTGAGTGTGTGTGTGTCTGTGTGTGGTAGTTGGATAGCGGGAACAAACACGAAGCAGAATTCAATACACAAGACTGTTCCGTTCTTTATTCCTTTATTCGGCTAAGTTACGTAAGTACACACACACACACACACGCACAGATCAACCTATTTTTGTGCATTTCTCTATACAAATACACGAATATGTGTACTAACCGGTGTCCGTCTGTCTCTCTTTCTCCCCCCACCATCTCGCTAGTCTCTTCCTCTATCTCTCTATCTTTCTCCATATATGTATGTGTATGTGTGTGTGTATGTGTGTGTATGAGTATAGATTGACAGATAGACGTGTATTTACGCATACGCATTTATACATACGTATACTGGACTATATATACCGTGTGTGTGTGTGCGTATATACCCTTTTACTCTTTATATATATATATATATATATATATATATATATATATATATATATATATATAGAAAGAGAGAGAGAAAGCGAAAGGAGATGTGCAACATATACATACTCTCTCTTTCTCTCCTTCTTTCTCTCTCTCTATCTTCCCTCACGCTTATGTAAACTTCCGTTTCTAATAACCAACCTAGAAGAAAACATTAATCAACTCGCTTAACATCAAATGGTGATTGTTCAAGTCCACTGGTTATTAACAGTAAGTCTATGCCTGTCCTATACTTTTTTTTTATATTACTATCCACTTACATGTTTGGTTATGTATTTAATTAGCTATGTAGTAATCTAACTTATAGAATATGTCTAACTTTCACTTGTCTTATCTAGAAATAGATGTAATAATTAATAACGATACTATTCATAATAAGGCGGTATATTGGCTAAATCGGTATCATGATAGACAGAATCACTTGTCGAATGGGTATGATGCGTACTTTTAGCTTCCGAGGTCAATCTCGCAGAGGTCAACTTTGCCTTCCATCGTTCTGGGGTCTATAAAATACAGTACCCTGTTGAGTTTCTGGTGTCGATTTAATCGTTTGAGCATTCTGATATAATGCCGGCGGTATTTATTTTGCAATCCGTTATGTTTTGAGATCAAATTCAAATCCCGCTTTTGGGAGCAACGTTGCCTTCCGTCAGGGAGTGGGTACTGTAAACAGTGCAGGGGTAACTTGAAATCGGGTTCAGGCTACCCTCGGGGGTGGTAAACTGACATCGATTTCAGGGGGCTAATGCAGATTCGCACCTCACCTTGAAAAATGCATTTTTCTGAAAAAGTCAGATAATCGAGAGGTAACTTGAAAAGGGGTAGGGTTTTTTTGGTGGGGGGGGGGGTCAGGGTACAAAAGGAAGTCTTGCCCAGGAATGACAGGAAGTCGATAGGCAAAAATTGGTTGAGAACGGCTGCTTAGAATGAATTAGGGAGTTATACTCACCCTTCAGATATGAATTCTTGTATCTGAAGGCACGCCGGGCGAAATGCGTAGCTGTATTTCGTCTGCCGTTACGTTCCGAGTTCAAATTCCGCCGAGGTCGACTTTGCCTTTCATCCTTTCAGGGTCGATTAAATAAGTACCAATTACGCACTGGGGTCGATATAATTGACTTAATCCGTTTGTCTGTCCTTGTTTGTCCTCTCTGTGTTTAGCCCCTTGTGGGTAGTAAAGAAATAGATATGAATTCTTATTCTTTTGTTAGAAATCAATCGTAGTAGTATAAATAGTGGTTGATGTTTTTCACTTCAAGTCAACTTCTCACGAACGGACAACTTTGATCAATAACTGTCCAACAGAGTTGACTTTTATTCAATGTATATCTGAGGACAATATATCGTGTGTTGTTTCCACTCTAAGCAAAGCGGGGGCATGTGATTTGCAAGCAGTTTAACTGCTCTTTCTAGCAAGTCCTATCGATGAGCAATTAGATCGGCAGACCTGCCTCTTGTCAGTTCCGAGTTTAAATTTTTGTCAAGTTCTAGGTTCGATTTAATATTTCAATGGAATTCTAATTTATAAACCTTTACATTGATTTTTACTTAATTTTTTTTTGTCTTTGTTGTCATTAACAATCGAGCTAGTTTTCTAAAGTTTCCTTTGAAAAGAAGTTTGCTTCCCAACCACATGGTTCTGGGTTCAGTCCCACTGTTTGGCACCTTCGGCAAGTGTCTCGTACTACAAGCCTTGTGAGCGGATTTGGGAGACGGAAATTGAAAAAAGACGGTCGTAAAATAACTTTTACCTTTTATTTTTTTTTTGTTTCAATCATTAGACTGCGGCCATGCTGGAGCCTTCGAGAATTTTTAGTCGAATGAATCGTCCCCAATACTTATTTTAAACCCTGATATAATTTGCGCAAACCGCTAAATTACGCGGACGTAAACACAAGCGGTGGCGAGGGACACACATACACACACACACACACACACACACACACACACACACACTCACACACACGTATGTACATCTATATGTAAGTGAAATCGGTCGTGGCCGAAGCCAGTGCCGCCTGACTGGCACCCGTGCCGGTGGCACATAAAAAGCTCCATTCGAGCGTGAACGATGCCAGTGCCACGTGACTGGCACACGTGCCGGTGGCATATAAAAAGCACCATTAGAGCGTGAACAATGCCAATGCCACGTGACTGGCACACGTGCCGGTGGCATATAAAAAGCACCATTCGAGCGTTAACGATGCCAATGCCACGTGACTGGTGGTATATAAAAAGAACCATTTGAGCGTGGCCGGTGCCAGTGCCGCCTGACTGGCACCCGTGCCGGTGGCACATGAAAAGCACCATTTGAGCGCTGCCGATGCCAGTGCCGCCTGACTGGCACCCGTGCCGGTGGGACATAAAAAGTACCATTCGAGCGTGAACGATGCCAGTGCCACGTGACTGGCACACGTGCCGGTGGTATATAAAAAGAACCATTCGAGTGTGTTCGATGCTAGTGCCGCCAGACTGGCACCCGTGCGGTGGCACATAAAAAGCACCATTCGAATGCGGACGATGCTAGTGCCGCCTGACTGGCACCCATGCTGGTAGCAAATTAAAAGCACCATTTGAGCGTGGCCGATGCCAGTGCCGCCAGACTGGCACCCGTGCCAGTGGCACATGAGAAACACCATTCGAGCATGTTCCTTTTCAACCTTCTACATATATATATATATATATATATATATATATATATATATATATATACACACACCATATATATTCTCTATATCCTATACTTGTTTCAGTCATTTGACTGTGGTCATGCTGGAGCACTGCCTTTAGTCGAACAAATCAATCCCAGAACTAATTATTTGTAAGCCTAGTACTTATTCTATCGGTCTGTTTTGCCAAACCGCTAGGTTATGAGGGACGTAAACATACCAACATCGGTGTCAAGCAATGGTGGTGAGGGACAAACACAGACACACAAATACATACACATATATATGTATGTATATATATATATATATATATATATATGATGGACTTCTTTCAGTTTCTGTTTACCAAATCCACTCACAAGGCCTTAATCAGCCAGAGGCTATAGAAGAAGACACTTGCCCAAGGTGCCACGCAATGGGACTGAACCCGGAACCATGTGGTTGGGAAACATGCTTCTTACCACACACCCATTCCTGTTTATATATAAACAAGACAAAGACTACTTAAATACTTGATTTAAATGTCCAAAATGAAAGCAGACACTCAAAACTGGTGACCTTCACTGCTGACTTTATTGAAAAAATGAATGTCGGACCCTTTTGAGTCTATCTGTATTCTATCATCATAAGTAGATACCTTTGTTTCCTTTAGGTTATTGATAATTTTTCTATCATGTCATCTTGATCAGTGACCCTTGACCTTTTGTAATTCAGCACGCCCTTTCTCTGAAGGGTAGAAAAAAAAACCCCAATTACAACAAAAAATAATAAAGATTATTCTAATGAAACATAAGCTAGGTTTGCTTAGTGGCTCTTTATCTTATACTGTTCCATCCAATATTTACTTCTTTTTTAGATATTTGTGTGCTATTAGTGTAACCAATTAAGTAAAATTCCGTAGCTGGTAACCAGAGGGAGAAGCTGTCCTTTCGACCAATATGTTGCTGTGGGTGTCACTGGATGATGGACTCTGGTGATGATGTTATTCCATGCTTTCCAATCCATGGTGCTGGCTTTAGCTGCACCAGGCTCAATCTGATCTGGCAAAGTTTCCACAGCTGGATGCCCTTCCTAATGCCAACTTCTCCAAGAGTGTAGTGGTTGCTTTTACATTCCACCGGTACGAGGGCCAGTCAGGCAGTTCTGGCAATGACCACGCTCAAGTGGTGTTGTTTACGTGCTACCTGCACAGGAACCAGTCCAGCGGCACTGGCAACAACCACGCTTGAATGTTGTTTGTCACGTGCCACCGGCACAAGTGCCAGTAAGGCAACGCTGGTAACGATGATGCTCGAGTGTGTGTCTGTGTATGTGTGTATAAGTAAATATACGTATCCTGACATCATGTGATGGTTGTAAACGAGCATCACTGTCATACAAGTGAGGTTGTTCATTTCCAGTCTTCTGTGAAAAACATGTCTGGCCATGAAGGAAATATTACCTTACTTGGAAACAGGTGGGTGTTGGTGACGGGAAGAGCTCCCAGCTGTTGAGAAAATCTTCCTCAGCAAATTCTGTCTGATCCATGAAACCATGGAAAAGTGGATGTCAAATGATTTTGATGATTATATATATATTTATATATAGATAGATATATAGGCACAGGAGTGGCTGTGCGGTAAGTAGCTTGCTTACCAACCACATGGTTCCGGGTTCAGTCCCACTGCGTGGCCCCTTCAGCAAGTGTCTTCTACTATAGCCTCGTGCTGACCAAAGAATGGTGACTGGATTTGGTAGACGGAAACTGAAAGAAGCCTGTCGTATATGTATATATATATATGTGTGTGTGTGTGCATATGTGTATCTGTGTTTGTCCCCCCAACATCACTTGACAACCAATGGTGGTGTGTTTATGTCCTTGTAACTTAGTGGTTCGGCGAAAGAGACCGATACAATAAGTCGATTTGCTCGACTAAAGGCGGTGCTCCAGCATGGCCGCTGTCAAATGACTGAAAAAAGTAAAAGAGTAAAAGAGTAAAGAGTATAGATAGATATTTTTAACTTCTACTTTTGTATACTTGCATAGGTCAGACAAAACTTGCTGAAGCAGATTTTCGGTGTTTGGAAGCCTTTCTTGTCACCAACCCTTACCTCAAGTAAGTTAATATTTTTCATAATCTTCCAAATATGATCGTTGCAACACAATGACAAGCCATGATTTCAAAGAAGAAAAGCCAATTTAGTATTTAACTTCAGCTGACGTAGATAACGAAAGAATAAAATATAAACATAGAAATTCTATGCCATGACAATTAAATTATAGGAAAATCATTATAATTGGTGGGTTATTTAGGTTATTTACTATTGAAATATTAGAATGCTTTTCAATATGTATGAAAACATTTCAATGTAAAATTATTTCTATAATTTAATAATGCTAATCTAGAAGTAATTAAAAAATACATATATATATATATATATATATATATATATATATATACGCCATGATAGATTGTTAGACACTACACACATTTTTTTCTCTCCTTGTTTTTTCTGTGTCCCTTTCTGTAGAAGAGCGTAGGCTCGAAACGTAAAAGATTTTTTCTATTCCTGAGCATTATACTAATACATCTGTTTGTTTTGTACACCACCTGTCTTCGTCTTTTGTTTTTTTTCGTAAACTCTCCCTATATATATATATATATATATATATATATTCGATATGTGTGTGTGTTATCAGCCACAGGTTGAGCACTGGTAATTTGTTGGGAAAGAAGGCAAGGAATCAGCTCTGGACTTGCGCAGCCAATGTTTTTTTGTGCTCATACTGTCCTATTCTGTTTGTAGGAGATGGTACAGCAGTTGGTGCAGCTATGCTAGGCAAGGAGATTCTGTACCTGTATTTTCCAGGTGTTGTGATTGATCTCAAAGCACTTCAGTCTTAGTAAATACTCTAATAAATATCATTGTAACTATTGTTGTCGTTCATATTGGTTTCAGTGCCAAATATGGCCCTTCTGTCATTCGGTATAATCACGGACATTCAGTATGCGGACAGAGAAGACGGCTACGACTTCTTCAAAATCCAGAAACGGTATTTTCGTGCCTCGTTGGAACAGACAAACAAAGCTATCGACCACTGGATGCAGTCCGACAACGAGGTGTCATTTATCCTACAGCTTGGTGACCTCTTGGATGGCTACAACAAACGGAACAACCAAAGAGATAGTGCTTTAGCATGCATGAAAAAAGCATTTTCTAAATTCCCCAGAAATATCTATCATGTTTGGGGAAATCATGAATTCTATAATTTTACCCATGAAGAACTTCTCAACTCTATACTGAACAGTTCTTTAAATAAGAATTGTGAAAATATTCCTGGTAGAGGCTATTATTCTTTCACACCACACAAGTCCTTGAAATTCCTTATCCTTGATTGTTATGCTGTCAATGTGATTGACAAGATGAGTCTAAATTACCAAGAGGCAAAGGAAATATTTAAAGTGAACCCAAACAAAGACATCAATAGTTCAGATGGTCTTGATGATTCCACGTGCATGGTTGTTGCATATAATGGTGCCATCGGAAAAGCCCAGATGGAATGGATATCTGCATCTCTGCAACAGGCTGAAAAACTGCATCAAAACGTTGTGATCTGTGGTAAGTTTCAAAGTTTTGTCTTTAGGATTAAATTATTTCTCTCTCTCTCTCTCTCCTCTCTCTCTCTCTTCTCTCTCTCTCTCTCTCTCTCTCATCTCTCTCACCCCTCTCTCTCTCCCTCTCAGACTTACCTAGTACCTTGAATTATTGGTGACCCATTGGGTCACAGGTAGTCTAGTATATATATGGTGCTGTATGAACATTTAATGTGATTTTAGAGTCAATTTTGGTTGCTATTTCCAGCGTGGTGGCATCTCTTAGATACCCTAAATTATAATTTTATATATATACACACACATACATACATACATATGTATATGTGTGTCTGTGTTTGTCCTCGCCTTCACCGTTTGACAAAAGAGACCAATAGAACAGGTACCAGACTTGCCAAAGAATAAAGTATTGGGGTTGATTCATTCACCTAAAGATATTCTTCAACATGGTGCCCCAGTATGACCACAGTCTAATAACCGAAACGAGCAAAAAGTCAGATTTGTATGTTTGTGAATTGGTTCAGTTGTTTACTAATTAATGCTAATAATAATGATTTCAAATTTTGTCACAAAGCCAGCAATTTGAGGGCCAGAGGGTTAGTCGATTTGCACCAACCCCCCTCACAGCCACTTATAAATATATTCCTCTCTTTTAACAGTTCCTGAGAATAGCTAAAATTATAACAATTCCTGCCAACAGACTTCCTGTTTGAGTTTTGGCATTACTGCACATATCAGCACCATTTTGGTTCA
>NW_021834845.1:22500-37500 GCF_006345805.1 Octopus sinensis
TGTGTATTTATATATGAATATTTCCTTCTTTCTGTATTAATCTCACTCTATGTATGAGTATGTGTATATGTGTATGGTTTTGTTGGAAGAGATATGAATTTGCACTTCTCTATATACCTACCTAATTTACACACGCACACACACACACACACACAGATATGTATGTACATATACATACACACGTTTGTTGGAGGAACTGACAAGCCAGAGGATCGCACCAAGCTCCAATGTCTTCTTTAGAAAGATCTCTACTGCTGGATGCTCTTCCTTAAGCCAAGCACTCACAGAACAAGAACTCCACAACTGAGTGGGATACAGCATTGATGGTCAAAGTGTGGCAAAGGAAGAGGAACAGGAGTCCTGCTGAAGAGGAAACATAGGGCTTCTCAAGATTATATATATATATGTCCTGCTCGCTTAGCTAGCGGGGTGGCATCATTTGAAGGCTAAAACAATGCGAAGCGCATTGTGACCAGCGTTGTGTAGCAACATCTGATAGCCTGGTCGGTCACGGTTATATATATATATATATATATATATATATATATATATATATACATGCATATGTGCATGCGTGTGTGTATCTAAATGCAAAAAGTAAGTAACAAGTAAATATTGAATTCACATATTTCCATAGAAGCCCAATTAGGTTTATAACTTCTGCTACAATCATGCTTTATTGCGATGATAACACGGTTGTCTACCCTTGGTCTTTTATTTAAGTAGGAGTTGCCTTTCTTGGTTCCGCAACATTTTATGTAGTCTTAATATTAAAACTTAGTCATGGAAGAGATGTGGAAGAATAAAGATTGGATAGTCATTAAAAGGACAAGTTCCTGTCATTGTGTGTGTGTGTGTGTGTGTTTGGAGAGTACTGTAATTTAGTTGAAGCATTGCAGCATGTAAAAAAAATAAGATTAATGTTTGTAACGCCTTTGAGCAATACAAGTTAGAAGTAGATCAAAATATGTTAGGTTAATGTCAGTGAACGAAAGACTAAAAGAAATATTCTATATTACCTTACTTGGGTTGTTTAATAATCCAATAATATTTCGGGGGAAAATCCACTTTTCAAAGGAAAAAAAAAACCATTCAGTTAGAGAGACTGAGATGGCTTGCTGAAAATAACCAACTTCTCTGGAGTCTGATTATTTCCTTTCTTTTATAATATTTTCTGATATACGACTCCAATTTTTTAGACCAAAATTTACAGGCAAAAGAAGTAGGCTGACTCATATACAAAGACGACTTTGGAGGATCAAAATCTCCATATGAAATGCAGCAGGATTTAGAAAAACAGTGATGATGTTTGACTCCTTCATGTTTATACTATGCACTATATCATAGTCAGGGCCAGCTCAAGGAATTGGCAACTTAGGCAGTCACCCAGGGCACCATGGGCTAGGGGGCGCCAAGGAGGGCATGACAAAGACAAGAAAATTTCCACAACCATCAGCTTGGTCACACTGAAGTTCAGCTTGCCTGGGATGCCAGCAACCCTAGGGCTGGCCCTGGCTATAGTATAAACACTACATGTTTATACTATATACTACATTAACTTGTGTGCCAGAAAATATGGTATTCACTGTGGTATAAGCTCACATACATGCAACATTCCCCTCTAAATTGGATCAGAGTATTGAAGAGTTCAAAGCAGGCGCTTTTAAGGGGAGGGTGCAAGACGATGATATTGACACAAGTACTTGACTGGTACTTTATTTTATCATCACCCACCCCAGGAAGGAAAAAAAAAAGTTGACCTCAGTGAGATTTGAATCCTGAATGTACAGAACTGGAAGAAATTTTTCTAAGCATTTTGTCTGACATGCTAACGATTCTTCCAGTTCACCATTTATATATCCATACAGAACATAGCATTAATTAGAATCTGTGGAACATGTATTTTATTTCTTTATTTATTTCTTATTTCTTTATTGCCCACAAGGGGATAAACATAGAGGGGACAGACAAGGAGAGACAAAGGGATGAAGTCGATTACATCAACCCCAGTGCATAACTGGTACTTAATTTATCGACCCCGAAAGGATGAAAGGCAAAGTCACCCTCAGCGGAATTTGAACTCAGAATGTAACAGCAAATGAAATACCTATTTCTTTACTACCCATAAGGGGCTAAACACAGAAGGGACAGACAAGGACAGACAAACGGATTAAGTCGATTATATCGACCCCAGTGCTTAACTGGTACTTATTTAATTGACCCTGAAAAGATGAAAGGCAAAGTCGACCTCAGCGGAATTTGAACTCAGAACATAATGGCAAATGAAATACCGCTAAGCATTTCGCCCAGCGTGCTAACATTTCTGCCAGCTCGCTGCCTTTGTATCTTACTATGTAAAATACATTGTCTGTGTGTGTGTCCTGTATGCATGGCTAAACTTCTGGATCAATCTGTACCATACTTAGCATACATGAATAATTTGACCTAGGAAATAAGAATATGGTCTTCGTTTATTTTTTTTTAATTAAAAATAAAATAATATTGCTGCATATACACCATATAGCATGTATATACCATATTTTCCACCTTACAATCAAATTTTTTAACATGGTGCCTTGGGTAACTGCCTAAGTTGTCAGTTCCTTGAGCAGGCCCTGACTATAATATAGTGCATAGCATAAATATGAAGGAGTCAAAGTTTACAGCCCAAAACAGGAAGGTTGACTTATAAGCCGAGACTATTTCAGTGAACAAAATATTCCATGTGAAATACAGCAGAATTTGGAAAGATGATGATGATATTTGAATGTTTACACTAAATACTATGATGACTTGTATGTTGGAAAATATGGAATATGTAAAAGGGAATTTGTTCTGAAATATTCTAGGATTATTAAACAAGCTGTGTAAGGGGTTTTAGCATATTATTACTTTGTTTATCATTCATTGACGTTACGTTAAAAGTGTTGCATTGTGAAATACTGCAGAATGGAGTGCAAACTGCCGCCTTGTGAAATACTTGTGTTTATTCCACGATTGCTGCAGCAAATGCACATCCCTGCACACTGGAGTCTTTCACCAAAACTATGTTTGTCTGAAAATGCAAAAAAATAAGTAAGAAAATTTAACAGGATTTAAAACATTTTGAATTTATACATTTGTGAGTATGTGTGTTTGTAAGTGTATATTCTTATACCAATACAAGTGTGTGTGTGTGTGTGAATATGCAGGAGTGTGCGCTTGTATATGAAAATATATGTTAATGTGAGTCTGTGTGTGCTTATCTCTGAGAACATGTATTCGTGTTTATTATCATTATTATTATTATTATTATTGTGAAGAATTACATGGAGTTTTGCTGAACATGTTTCACTAAGAGTATGGTTTGGAAAATCTGATCAAGCGTGTTCCAACCATGACCATGCCATCATTTGTTTATTTGTTTTACACATATTGCATTCAGCATTATATAATACGTTTCTTTTATTTTATTACATTAATATGTTATTTGAAGATTTGGCTGCTATTTCTCGGTCAACTGACCACAAGAGTTTTTTCCCTTGCTGGTTCATGAATGGCTTAATAACTTAAGGTGGTAGGACTAAGACCAGCCAGTTTGATACCACCTCCAACAACAACAACATCATTTGATTCTCGGGTTCTCCAAGTTAGAATGATAGGGCTAACACAACGCCTGATTTAACACATCCAGCTGGTCCTTAGATACTTCACCTGAGTTCAGTGCTTCAAGCGTTTGGACCAGATTTCCTGTGCAAGTGAAAGCGCATGGCTCAGTGGTTAGAGCATTGGCTCACAATCATGAGGTAATGAGTTCAATTCCCAGACCGGTCTGTGTGCTATGGTCTTGAGCAAGACACTTCATTCTACATTGATCCAGTCCATTCAGCTGTAGAAATGAGTTGCAACATCACTGGTGCCAAGTTATACCAGTCTTTGCCTTATATATGTATATAAGTATAGTTTGCATGAAGCATAGTCTGATATATGTATAAATGTTTTCACTTTCTTTCTTATAAAGCTAAAACAATGCAAGTTATAAGAAATTTGATGGTTTGTAATTCTACTTTGTATTTCAGTATTTTGGGGTTAGGACACCTTCTTCAAGAAATCTTTGGAGAAATGGTGTTGTAAGCTGTAAAATACAGAAGTCAGCACACAAGACCCTTTCTCCAAAAATTTCCTGAAGAAGTGGCCCTAACCCCGGAATATCAAAATACAAAGCAGAACTACTTATCATTGACTTGTATTATTTCTCATAATTTGTTTTGACATTTTGGCTTTACGAGAAAAAAATTTTAAATTCATGTGTGTGTGTGTGTGTGTGTGATCAAACAGTCTCGAATGAGGCTGGTATTGTTATGTGTTGGAAAGACTTGAAAGACTTATACTGTGTAGTAAAGTCAATAAAGCAAGAACAGTGAGCTTGCCATGAGAAGTAGAAAGTCCAACACTTTGGGCAGAGTCCAGGAAAAAGTTGAGAGGAGTAAAATTAATGAGAGATTAATTCTAAAATTAGAAAGTTACATAGACTTTGTAAAAAGGCAAAAAGGACTGGCTGCAACTGATGTGGAACACAGGACCATATCAGCTTCATATATGAACAAGAAATGGTAGGAGAAACAGAAAGAAAAAGGAATTACCTCCCTTTTTTACATTTCTTTTGCATGTGAAGGCACATGGCTCAATGGTTAGAGTGTTGGGCTCACAGTCATGAGGCAGTGAGTTTGATTCCCGGACCAGGCTGTGTGTTGTGTTCTTGAGCAAGATACTTTATTTCACGTTGCTCCAGGAGAAGAAGCAGACAGAGCTAAGAGTTAGATTTTTCACTCCTCGTGACAAGTTAACTGTACTCTTTTTATTAATTTTAGTGTGTATATATATATATATATATATATATATATATATATAGAGAGAGAGAGAGAGAGAGAGAGAGAGAGAGATGGCTGTACCTTAGACTGTGGAGAAAGAGTATGGATCACAGATAACATGTAGTCATGGTACTTTGGATGCTGCTCGTACAAGGAACCATCAACGGCTATTGTAACTTCTGGTTGGTTTATTCGGTCAACTACAGCAGCCAATCCTTTGGACATAAAGAAGAAAAAATCACATATGTATATATAATATATATCATCATCATCATCTTCATCATCATTTAACATCCACCTTCTGTGCTAGCATGAGTGGAGCTACATATATATATATATATATATATAAAACACATCTCTTCCTGTTCATATAACCTTGGTTCTAATCATTTCTTGAGAAATTAAAAGGCAAAAAACAGGTGTAGTATTTCACTCAGATATGCTAACATAACATTCTGACCAGTTTCACTCATTTGCAGAGCTTACCAAAGGAAAATGAGAATATGGCTATGGTTAGTTGAAATATAGTGGTTGCAGTTTGATGGAGCCTAAGGGTACCAGGTAACAAGACAAAGAGAGTTCTGTAAGGAATTTAACTGACAAGTTACAATTTTTAAATAGTTTACCCTCACAAACACACCAACCTGTGCTTGAAACCACCTTTGTCTCTATGGGACAATTTTTTTTTCTTTTAAGGCGGTCTAAATTAAAATCTCCCATCAAAATTTCAATTCAATTTTTGTTCTAAACATCAGCTTAGCCTTTTCGTTACCATATTTATTTTGAGATGCTCTGTGTTTCTTTCAGTTATTTTAAATATAACAACGAATTTAGTAAAATAACTTAGTTGTCATTAAGCTAGTGTTAGGAACATAAATTGTGACTAAGGTTTGGTGGAAGATTTTAATTCAGAACTTTTGAAAACAAGACATTTGTACTACAGAGCCAGAGGTGGTTTCATCTGGTTTGGTATCAAAAGGATTAAGAATTGTTTCTGTATTATATATTTTAACCTTTTTGTTACCATATTACTGTTGAGATGCTCTGTGTTTCTTTCAATTAATTTTAAATATAACAAAGAATTTAGTAAAATAACTTAGTTATCAATAAGTTAGTGTTAGGAACACAAATTGTGACTAAGGTTTGGTGGAAGATTTTAATTCAGAACTTTTAAAAACAAGACATTTGTACTACAGAGCCAGAGGTGGTTTTAGCCGGGTTGGTATCAAAAGGGTTAATAATGACAGCATTTACCAAATTCTTGATGACAGTGAAAATTAATTGAAACAAATGCAGTGCATTTCAACAGAATTTGGTACCAAAAGGGTTAAGGGAAGAGGGCTTGGTGGGGGTGAGGTACAAAATATGAATGAATGAAGTTACCTGCTGACAGTACATAGGCTCCTCTTTGAGACATGAAGGAACAGACAAACTGAGTGAGTACCAGATCCCTCTTTGATGTTACTCCTCCAAGATCAAAGGAATCGAGAGCTTTCTTGGTATTTTCATCACTTCCATCTTTGTCTCTAAAACAACAACAACAGTTCTAATCATTCATTTAGTTTTGATGAATTTCTTTGGGTTACACACACAGCCACACACATGTCCAAGAAGGGAAGGTTAACCCAGAATGTTACATGTGGCCCCACACAAGTACTGGCCCAACTTTGCAAACATGGAATCAATGATGACAGGGTTTCACAAAGATGTGTTTCCATTCTGCTGAATATTTGAATCAATGCTAGTCAACATTAATCCAGAAGATGATCATTTACAACTTTCACACAAAATTCAAGATGCCAACACACACACACTTATACACATGCATGCTCTCACACACACATGCCCACACTTGCACACACAAAAACACACAAACACACACACAAGTACAAACACACACATACACAAACACACACACACATGCACAAACACAAATGCACTCACACACACAAACACGATCACACACACAAACACACACACACACACTCACACGTGTATGCTCACACACAAACACATGCACACACACACAAAAACACACACACAACAAGCACAAACACACACATACACAAACACACACACACAAGCATACACACAAACACACAAGCACACACACACACACACATGCATGGATGCAGACTCACAGACAGACACACAAACATAATGGTTCTCTTTCAGTTTTCATCAACCAAGTCCACTCACAGAGCTTTGGTCACCTAGAGTAGAAGACACTTGCCCAAGGTACCATGCAGTGGGACCGAACCCAAAACCATGTGACTGGGAAGCAAACATCTTCACCACACAGCCACACCAGCAACCAATTTTTAAACCATTCACAAAAATAAGTTTGAAATTATATAAATAAATATAAAATAGGATTTTGCATACCTTTCGATGTCTGATACTTTTGATGAGTCCCATGACCAGGGGGTAAATAGCTTGTCAGACCCCTCACCTTTAAACAGGATTTTCTTCTTTGTCAGGTCGGCCAAAACCTGCCGCACCAATTCACCGAGATAAAGACCTGAAAACATTTTCTCATACCTGTAATTAAAAATGTAGAAAAATAAAAAATAATTAACATCATTATTATTACATTATTCCCTCACCATATCACGGTTCACCTATCATGGTTTATTATTTAAGCTTAAATCAATTCCTCCTTGGTGTTGTTTTACATTTATAATAAAATAAATATAAATTATTAAAATAATTTTTAAAATATTGTGGTAAGTAGCTTGCTTACCAACCACATGGTTCCGGGTTCAGTCCCACTGTGTGGCACCTTGGGCAAGTGTCTTCTACTACAGCCTCGGACTTGTGAGTGGATTTGGTAGACGGAAACTGAAAGAAGCCTGTTGTATATATGTATATATATATATATATATATATATATGTGTGTGTGTGTGTGTGTATGTTTGTGTGTCTGTGTTTGTCCCAGCCAACATCGCTTGACAACCGATGGTGGTGTGTTTACGTCCCCGTAACTTAGCAGTTTGGCAAAACAGACCAATAGAATAAGTACTAGGCTTACAAAGAATAAATCCTGAGGTCGAGTTGCTCAACTAAAGGTGATGCTCCAGCATGGCCACAGTCAAATGACTGAAACAAGTAAAAGAGAGAGTAGAGTACTGTTTCTATTTTGCGGATCTTCACCTACCGCGAGGGTTTTTGGAACGTAGCACCCGCAACAGTTGAGGGATTACTTTATTATCATCATTATTAAGGTGGTGAGCTGGCAGAATTATTAGCATGCTGAGCAAAATGCTTAGAGGTATTTCGTCTGTTCTGGGTTCAAATTCTGCCACGGTCGACTTTGCCTTTCAACCTTTCAGGGTTGATAAATTAAGTACCAGTTGCATACTGGGATCAATCAACTCGACTGGTCCCCTACTCCAAAATTTCAGGCCTTGTGCCTATAGTAGAAAGGACTATTATTATCATTGTTCAGGTGGTGAGCTGGCAGAATTGTTAGCACACCAGACAAAATGCTTAGCAGCATTTTGTCTGTCTTTACATCCTGAGTTCAAATTCTGCTAAGGTCAACTTTGTCTTTCATCCTTTCGGGATCAGTAAAATAAGTACCAGTTACACATGGGGGTCGATCTAATCAACTTACCCCCTCCCCCAAAGTTGCTAGCCTTATGTCAAAATTTGAAATTATTATTATTGTTGTTATTAATATCATTATCGATTATTATTTTTATTATTATTATTATTATTATTATTATTATTATTATTATTATTATTATTATTATTATTATTACTACTACTATCATTATTATTATTATTATTATTATTATTATTATCATAAGAGCTTAAAACCAAGGTGCCATGGGAAAAGCATTCTTGTGGGTGCTAGTGCCACATAAAAAAACACTGTTGATGGTGCCATGTAAAAAAGCACCCAGTTCACTCTGTAGAGTGGTTAGTGTGAAGAAGGGCCTCCAGCTGTAGAAATCAAGTCCAAGCAGACAATGGAACCTGTTACAGCCCCTGGCCTTGCCTGTTGCTGTCAAGCCATCTAACCCCCATGCCGGCATGGAAAATGGATATTAAATGTTGATGATGATGATGATAATCATTACTGACTATTTCATTACCATTTACATATTTTTACACAGTACCATATTACCAGTGCTTTTTGTGTGGAATGAAGGATCAGTGTTTTTTACTAGTTTATTTGAAAACAAAGAAAAGAAAGAACCGTGAAATTGTTCAAAGACAAGGAGATCATGTGTTCAAGGAAGGAAATAAGGTTTACATACGTGAACGAGTTAACATGGTTGGATAGTTTATCTACTTCGTAGTCGAATTCATTTTGGATGAAACTCAGGCATCCAGTATCAGACAGACCTCCCCATTCAATATTGATGATGACCTGTAAAAATAAAGGGCAAATACTGAAAGGATTTGGGGTTCAAAGGGAAAATATAAAATCTGGGGCCTATGCCTTACGAGACCATGAATATGTATCAGGACAGTTTCTCTGCAAAGTGTGTGATATGGTAAGAAGTTGGCTTCCCAACCACATGGTTCTGGGTTCAGTTCCACTCTGTGGCACTTTGGGTAAGTATCTTCTACTCTAAGTCCTGGCCTGACCAAAGCCTTGTAAGTGGATTTAGTAGATGGAAACTGAAAGAAGCCCATCAGATATGTATATATCCATGTGTGTCTTTGTGTCTGTTGGCAAATAAGGTATATAAATTCCTTAGTTACTATAATTTATTAGCTTCTTTTGCATATTCTTTGTTTATGCACGTGTATGCAAATATAGTATTGGTATATCCCATTTATGTTCATTAGAAATTAAACAAATAAAGAATTTTGACATGTACGAATATTTATTTCCCCCCACTGTACATACACATATTACTGGCACTCCATTGGTTACGACAACAAGTTTTCCAGCTGATCCAATTAACAAAAAAGCTGCCTGTAAAATTAATGTCCACAAACACGTGTACCCTTAATGTAGTTCTCAGGGATATTCAGCATGACACAGAGTGTGACAAGGTTGGCCCCTTTGAAATACTGGCTCTACTCATTTTTGCCAGCAGAGTGGACTGGAGCAATGTGAAATAAAGTGTCTTGTTCAAGAACACAATGCACAGCCAGGATTCGAAATCACAACCTTATCGTCATGAGCTGAATACCCTAACCACTCAGCCACGCATCTTCACTACGAACATATATACATATATACAGGGTGGTGCAAAAGTGGGTATACAGTTATGAAAAAAGAAAACACATACAATAGTCATTTATTTTTATCAAAAAATTTTAAAGTTATGATAAAAGTATTATTATAGTGCTGCGGAATCACCCGTCGTCGCCCGTCCCGAACGGCTCACACAAGTTCCGCCACGGAACCCAAAGAGGCGGAGAGAGGAGATACAGATAGATACTGCCACAACCTCAACAGCACAGAGATACAGAGGCACAACCCGAGATACAACCCAAAGAGGCAAGGCAACAACTGGCAACACTGGCTTATATTCAAACAACAGTTTATACGACAATCAATTGCTACACATCAAATACATTTAAGGCAAACAACAAATCAATACATCATACGGTATACCACAGATCAAAGCATTTAACAACATGCATGTAACAATATAACAGTGTTCAGTAACGACACAACAAGTCCAGATCAAATAATGTTCACGATACGTCACAGTCCAATCAGAACACTTCGATACATTATACAATGTTCGTATCACAACAATTCACGTTACAATTCAACAAGTCCTTTACTCTTCTTCTTCACAATGTCCTTTATCGACCACATCGACAGAGTCCTTGACTGTTCTTTTCTCTTCTTTCTCTTCTTTTACAGTCTCTTTACCTCGTGACACATATCAATGCACAAACACATACCTTAATTCCTAACTGAATCGCCAGTGTCCCATTCTGCACTCATCTCTTAATACTGCTAAATCCTCTGAATACTCTGCTAATTCCCCTCTGTGCATATTCCAATCGCTTGCCCCTAGGCCTCCTCGCATCCCAGCTCGCTCCCAGGAATTCCAACGCTTGCTCCTTAAATCCAAGGTTCCATCCACTCGCTCTGACCTCCAGAGTCCGTCTGTCTTCATCGAGGACCGGCCAGCGACTGCCAGATCCGTCTGTGTTCTTCGACGACCGCTCAACGACTGCCCAGACCTCACTTCGTCTCTGTCTCTCTTCCACTCCCCTCATCTCCCTCTGTCTATATCGCTCTTACCCTTTCTAACTGCCCTGGTCCTTATACCCTATCTATATCGCCTGCTGTCTCTTAGCCTTTCTATTTGCTATCTGATTCCTTACTCTATCTATATCGCCTGCTGTCTCTTAGCCTCTCCATCCGTCCCCTACTGCTTATACCCTATCTCTATTTGCTCTCAGCCCTTAATCTGTCCCTTTTCTCTCACATTCTCCTGACCCTTTTCTCAACCGCACGAGGTCACAGGTCCTTCCAAAACCCATTAGTCCTCCATTAGACAAAAGACTGTCACATTTTCACCAGACATACTGGAACCATTATTCCTATGTGGGTCACCAGAAACACTACACTAATTAAACCCGAAATGCACTTAGCCAACCGTAACAATAGTTATGATAAATATTTTATTATGATTAATGACCCTGAAAATATCAAAAATGGGTCTAATTTAATGAGCTAATAGTTTTAATGAATTAAGTATCATAACATTGATGTGATACTCACTGTATACCTACTTTTGCACCCCCACTACATACATACATAGAGATGGTTGCACAGAAAAAGAACAAAATACAGACATTAACAGGGAAACATCAAATAAAAACCTTTTTTGATTTGTCCGGCTCACTTTGCCATTTGTCGATGGATTTAACATTTTCTATGTAGCAGACATTACAGCCAGTTCCTGGATAAAATAGAGAACAGACAGAAGAAATAAGGTTAGGTTTACAGGGTTTGTGTGTGTGTGCATCTGTGTGTGTGTGTGCATCTGTGTGTGTGTGTGCATCTGTGTGTGTGTGTGCATTTGTGTGTGTGTGTGTGTGTGTGCATCTGTGTGTGTGTGTGTGTGCATCTGTATGTGTGTGCATTTGTGTGTGTGTGCATCTGTATGTGTGTGTGCATCTGTGTGTGTGTGCATTTGTGTGTGTGTGTGCATCTGTGTGTGTGTGTGTGCATATGTATGTGTGTGCATATGTGTGTGTGTGCATCTGTATGTGTGTGCATCTGTGTGTGTGTTCATCTCTGTGTGTGTGCATCTGTGTGTGTGTGCATCTGTGTGTGTGTGTGTGCATATGTATGTGTGTGTGCATCTGTGTGTGTGTGCATCTGTATGTGTGTGTGCATCTGTGTGTGTGTGAGTGTGCATCTGTGTGTGTGTGCATCTGTATGTGTGTGTGCATCTGTATGTGTGTGTGCATCTGTATGTGTGTGTGCATCTGTGTGTGTGTGCATCTGTGTGTGTGTGCATCTGTGTGTGCATCTGTATGTGTATGTGCATCTGTATGTGTGTGTGCATCTCTGTGTGTGTGCATCTTACATGTGTGTGCATCTGTGCGTGTGTGCATCTGTATGTGTGTGAGCATCTGTATGTGTGTGTGCATCTGTATGTGTGTGTGCATCTGTATATGTGTGTGCATCTGTGTGTGTGTTGTGTGTGTGCATCTGTGTGTGTGTGTGTGTGCATCTGTATGTGTGTGCATTTGTGTGTGTGTGCATCTGTATGTGTGTGTGCATCTGTGTGTGTGTGCATTTGTGTGTGTGTGTGCATCTGTGTGTGTGTGTGTGCATATGTATGTGTGTGCATATGTGTGTGTGTGCATCTGTATGTGTGTGCATCTGTGTGTGTGTTCATCTCTGTGTGTGCATCTGTGTGTGTGTGCATCTGTGTGTGTGTGTGTGCATATGTATGTGTGTGTGCATCTGTGTGTGTGTGCATCTGTATGTGTGTGTGTGCATCTGTGTGTGTGTGAGTGTGCATCTGTGTGTGTGTGCATCTGTATGTGTGTGTGCATCTGTATGTGTGTGTGCATCTGTATGTATGTGTGCATCTGTGTGTGTGTGCATCTGTGTGTGTGTGCATCTGTGTGTGCATCTGTATGTGTATGTGCATCTGTATGTGTGTGTGCATCTCTGTGTGTGTGCATCTTACATGTGTGTGCATCTGTGCGTGTGTGCATCTGTATGTGTGTGAGCATCTGTATGTGTGTGTGCATCTGTATGTGTGTGTGCATCTGTATATGTGTGTGCATCTGTGTGTGTGTGTGTGTGTGTTTATTCCCAACCACCACTTGACACTCAGTGTTGGTTTGCTTACATCCCTGTAACTTAGCAGTTTGGCAAAAAGAAATCAAGGGTTTGATTCAATAACACTGTGTATAAACTCTATACTTGGAATGACCAATTTTAAATACTATTGGATTTTATTCATAAGGTATTGGAATCTTATAGGTATACCATTTTGCCTAAAAAAAATGAATCTACAAATACAATATCCCTACATATCTTACATCTATTTTCTTTCTTCCACCTCACTCTCTATTTTGTATTTTATCTAAATTAACCATTACTTAACCATCCTATCACACCGTCTCCGATGAAGGGATATAATAAATATCCTTGAAACAGCTGTAAGACCTTCTATCTATAAATGTTCTAAAATCTACACACCCTTGGTTTTTTATCTCATTACGAAAAAAAATTTATATATATATACACATATATATATACATACATACATACATACCAAGAATGAGTCCAATACAACTTTGCTTGTCCAAGTAGTGACCAGCGACCAAGGCGGCTGTAACATCACTTATTATTGCCACCAAATCAACTGGAATATTCTGTTGAGAGAGAAAGACAAAGACAGAGAAATATCATCATCATCGTCGTCATCATCATCATCATCATCATCATCATCACCATTGCTATTTTCACCATCATCACTAACTCCATTATCCCTATCATCATTATTATTGTCATCATCTCCAGCAGCAATCATACTGCTACCATCATTATCATCATCATCGTCATCAATACCATCGCTTCCACCATGTTATCATTATCACAACCTTCAGCATCAAGCAATCACACCACCAACACCAACACAACCACCATCATTATTATCATCACTTCATCATCATCATCATCTCTATCATCATCACTCAGTGCATAACTGGTACTTATTTAATCAATCCCGAAAGGATGAAAGGCAAAGTCAACGTTGGTGGAATTTGAACTCAGAACGTAATGGCAGATGAAATACCTACTTCTTTACTACCCACAAGGGGCTAAACACAGAGGGGACAAACAAGGACAGACAAACGGATTAAGTCGATTACATCGACCCCCAGTGCGTAACTGGTACTTAATTTATTGACCCCGAAAGGATGAAAGGCAAAGTCGACCTCGGCGGAATTTGAACCCAGAACGTAACGGCAGACGAAATACCGCTAAGCATTTCGCCCAGCGTGCTAACGTTTCTGCCAGCTCGCGGCAGATGAAATACCACTAAGCATTTCACCCGGCCTGGTAATAATTATACCAGCTTGCCACCCTTTAATGTTAGTAGAATATTATACGAATGATTAATTACAAGCCACAATTACCAACATAGAAACAAAGGAAGGTTAACCACAAACCTTTCTCTTCAAGCAGTCTTCAAGTGTTTGACCAACGTTCATTCCAGGGCCATCGGTGCATTTGAAGGTTTTCGTCCAGATAATCAGTTCCACATCGGTCAGACTCTTCTTTGTTGAGGGAAATGAAAATGTGAAGCCTGAATAGAATGGAAGGGATTAGATTTAGTTCAGTTTAATTAATTAGGAGGTGGCTGTATGATTTACTTAATCACTGTATAGTCTGCACAAAGAAACAGATATACACACTTATACAGAGGTTGGACAAAATAATGGAAACACCTAGCATCATGGCATCATAATTTTGAAATATCTATAAAACCATCAAAAGCTTGTTTAGTTTTATATTTTTCAATTTATTATTAGTGTTGCTTAATATGTTTTGCTAAAATTGCTGCTTCTTTTCAGATATCATAAGAAAAAGGTAATTAAAATTCATTAAAATGACAGATCTATTGGACATTCAAAGAGGCCAAATTGTTGGTGCTTGTAATCATAGATACATGCACACACAGACACACACACT
>NW_021834846.1:0-22500 GCF_006345805.1 Octopus sinensis
TTCGTATGAAAAACGAAACAATTTTGAGTGTGGTGGGCTGTTATTTCTAGCAAGATAACTGACCACCAATACGTTTTATAGACGCTTCTTCACTTGGTTTCTCCTTCGAGGAAGAAGTCTGACCAGATCCGGGAAAAAGTTTTAAATATGCTTCTTAAATTGTCTTTCAATTTCGTATGAAAATCCAAGCAACTTTGAGTGTAGTGGGCTGTTATTTCTAGCAAGATAACAGACCACCAATACGTTTTATAGACGCTTCTTCACTTGGTTTCTCCTTCGAGGAAGAAGTCTGACCAGATCCGGGAAAAAGTTTTATAAATGCTTCTTAAATTGTCTTTCAATTTCGTATGAAAAACAAAGCAACTTTGAGTGTAATGGGCTGTTATTTCTAGCAAGATAATAGACCACCAATACGTTTTATAGACGCTTCCTCACTGAGAGAAAGAATGAGAGTGGGAGAGAGAGAGAGACAGAATGCGTGAGAGAGAGAGAGAGAGGGAAAGAAAGGAAGAAAGAGTGAGACAGAGAAAGCCTAGGGAAGAGGAGGGATATATTAATGTATGAGGAAGCAGAGAAAGAATGAGAGTGGGAGAGAGAGAGAGACAGAATGCGTGAGAGAGAGAGAGAGGGAAAGAAAGGAAGAAAGAGTGAGAGAGAGAAAGCCTAGGGAAGAGGAGGGATATATTAACGTATGAGGAAGCAGAGAAAGAATGAGAGTGGGAGAGAGAGAGAGAGAGAGACCGAATGCGTGAGAGAGAGAGTGAGAAAGAAAGGAAGAAAGAGTGAGAGAGAGAAGGCCTAGGGAAGGGGAGGGATATATTAATGTATGAGGAAGCAGAGAAAGAATGAGAGTGGGAGAGAGAGAGAGAGAGAATGCGTGAGAGAGAGAGAGAGAGAGAAAGAAAGGAAGAAAGAGTGAGAGAGAGAAACCCTAGGGAAGGGGAGGGATATATTAATGTATGAGGAAGCAGAGAAAGAATGAGAGTGGGAGAGAGAGAGAGAGACAGAATGCGTGAGAGAGAGAGAGAGAGAAAAAGAGAGAGAAAGAAAGAGTGAGAGAGGGAAGCCCTAGGGAAGGGGAGGGGTATATTAATGTATGAGGAAGCAGAGAGGGGGAGAGAGAGTGGGAGAGAGAGAGAGACAGAATACGTGAGAGAGAGAGAGAGAAACCCTACGGAAGGGGAGGGATATATTAATGTATGAGGAAGCAGAGAGTGGGAGTGAGAGTGGGAGAGAGAGAGAGACAGAATGCGGGAGAGAGAGAGAGAGAGAAAGAAAGGAAGAAAGAGTAAGAGAGAGAAACCCTAGGGAAGGGGAGGGATATATTAATGTATGAGGAAGCAGAGAGTGGGAGTGAGAGTGGGAGAGAGAGAGAGACAGAATGCGTGAGAGAGAGAGAGAGAGAGAGAAGAAAGGAAGAAAGAGTGAGAGAGAGAGAAACCCTAGGGAAGGGGAGGGATATATTAATGTATGAGGAAGCAGAGAAAGAATGAGAGTGGGAGAGAGAGAGAGAGAGAATGCGTGAGAGAGAGAGAGAGAAAGAAAGGAAGAAAGAGTGAGAGAGAGAAACCCTAGGGAAGGGGAGGGATATATTAATGTATGAGGAAACAGAGAGTGGGAGTGATAGTGGGAGAGAGAGAGACAGAATGCATGAGAGAGAGAGAGAGAAAGAAAGGAAGAAAGAGTGAGAGAGAGAGAAACCCTAGGGAAGGGGAGGGATATATTAATGTATGAGGAAGCAGAGAAAGAATGAGAGTGGGAGAGAGAGAGAGAGAGAAAGAAAGGAAGAAAGAGTGAGAGAGAGAAAGCCTAGGGAAGGGGAGGGATATATTAATGTATGAGGAAGCAGAGAAAGAATGAGAGTGGGAGAGAGAGAGAGAATGCGTGAGAGAGAGAGAGAGAGAAAGAAAGGAAGAAAGAGTGAGAGAGAGAAACCCTAGGGAAGGGGAGGGATATATTAATGAGGAAACAGAGAGTGGGGAGTAGAGTGGAGAGAGAGAGAGACAGAATGCGTGAGAGAGAGAGAGAGAAGAGAAAGAAGGAAGAAAGAGTGAGAGAGAGAAACCCTAGGGAAGGTGAGGATATATTAATGTATGAGGAAGCAGAGAAAGAATGAGAGTGGGAGAGAGAGAGAGAGAACGCGTGAGAGAGAGAGAGAGAGAGAAAGAAGAAGAAAGAGTGAGAGAGAGAAACCCTAGGGAAGGGGAGGGATATATTAATGTATGAGGAAGCAGAGAGTGGGAGTGAGAGTTGGAGAGAGAGAGAGAGACAGAATGCGTGAGAGAGAGAGAGAGAAAGAAAGGAAGAAAGAGTGAGAGAGAGAGAAACCCTAGGGAAGGGCAGGGATATATTAATGTATGAGGAAGCAGAGAAAGAATGAGAGTGGGAGAGAGAGAGAGAGAATGCGTGAGAGAGAGAGAGAGAAAGAAAGGAAGAAAGAGTGAGAGAGAGAAACCCTAGGGAAGGGGAGGGTTATATTAATGTATGAGGAAGCAGAGAAAGAATGAGAGTGGAAGAGAGAGAGAGAGAGAGAATGCGTGACAGAGAAAGAGAGAGAGATAGAAAGGAAGAAAGAGTGAGAGAGAGAAACTCTTGGGAAGGGGAGGGATATATGAATGTATGAAGAAGCAGAGAGGGGGAGTGAGAGTGGGAGAGAGAGGGAGACAGACTGCGTGAGAGAGAGAGAGAGAAAGGAAGAAAGGGAACGAGAGAGAGAAAGCCTAGGGAAGCGGAGGCATATATTAATGTACGAGGAAGCAGAGAAAGAATGAGAGTGGGCGAGAGAGAGAGACAGAATGCGTGAGAGAGAGAGAGAGATAGAAAGGAAGAAAGAGTGAGAGAGAGAAAGCCTAGGGAAGGGGAGGGATATATTAATGTATGAGGAAGTAGAGAAAGAATGAGAGTGGGAGAGAGAGAGAGACAGAATGCGTGAGAGAGAGATAGAGAGAGAAAGAAAGGAAGAAAGAGTGAGAGAGAGAAACCCCAGGGAAGGGGAGGGATATATTAATGTATGAGGAAGCAGAGAGTGGGAGAGAGAGAGAGACAGAATGCGTGAGAGAGGGAGAGAGAGAGAGAAGGAAGAAAGAGTGAGAGAGAGAAACCCTAGGGAAGGGGAGGGATATATTAATGTATGAGGAAGCAGAGAAAGAATGAGAGTGGAGAGAGAGAGAGAATGCGTGAGAGAGAGAGAGAGAAAGAAAGGAAGAAAGAGTGAGAGAGAGAAACCCTAGGGAAGGGGAGGGATATATTAATGTATGAGGAAGCAGAGAAAGAATGAGAGTGGGAGAGAGAGAGAGAGACAGAATGCGTGAGAGAGAGAGAGAGAGAGATAGAAAGGATGAAAGAGTGAGAGAGAGAAAGCCTAGGGAAGGGGAGGGATATATTAATGTATGAGGAAGCAGAGAGGGGGAGTGAGTGTGGGAGATAGAGAGAGACAGAATGCGTGAGAGAGAGAGAGAGAGAGAAAGAAAGGAAGAGAGAGTGAGAGAGAGAAACCCTAGGGAAGGGGAGGGATATATTAATGTATGAGGAAGCAGAGAAAGAATGAGAGTGGGAGAGAGAGAGAGAGAGAGAGAGAGAATGCGTGAGAGAGATAGAGAGAGAGATAGAAAGGAAGAAAGAGTGAGAGAGAGAAACTCTTGGGAAGGGGAGGGATATATGAATGTATGAAGAAGCAGAGAGGGGGAGTGAGAGTGGGAGAGAGAGGGAGACAGACTGCGTGAGAGAGAGGGAGAGAGAGAGAGAAAGGAAGAAAGGGAACGAGAGAGAGAAAGCCTAGGGAAGGGGAGGCATATATTAATGTATGAGGAAGCAGAGAAAGAATGAGAGTGGGCTAGAGAGAGAGACAGAATGCGTGAGAGAGAGAGAGAGATAGAAAGGAAGAAAGAGTGAGAGAGAGAAAGCCTAGGGAAGGGGAGGGATATATTAATGTATGAGGAAGTAGAGAAAGAATGAGAGTGGGAGAGAGAGAGAGAACAGAATGCGTGAGAGAGAGATAGAATAGAAAAAAGGAAGAAAGAAGTGAGTGAGAGAAAACCCAGGGAGGGGAGGGATATATTAATGTATGAGGAAGCAAGAGTGGGAGAGGAGAGAGGACAGAGCGATCGTGAGAGAGGGAGAGAGAGAGAGAAAGGAGAAAAGAGTGAGAGAGAGAACCCCTAGGGAAGGGGAGGTATATATTAATGTATGAGGAAGCAGAGAGTGGGAGAGAGAGAGAGACAGAATGCGAGAGAGAGGAGAGAGAAAGAGAAAGGAAGAAGATTGAGAGAGAGAACCAAACCCAGGGAAGGGGAGGGATATATTAATGTATGAGGAAGCAGAGAAAAGAATGAGAGTGGGAGGAGAGAGAGAGAGACAGAATGAGTGAGAGTGAGAGAGAGAGAGAGTGAGAAAGAAAGGAAGAAAGAGTGAGAGAGAGAAAGCCTAGGGAAGGGGAGGGATATATTAATGTATGAGGAAGGAGAGAAAGAATGAGAGTAGGAGAGAGAGAAGAGAGAGAAAGAAAGGAAGAAAGAGTGAGAGAGAGAAAGCCTAGGGAAGGGGAGGGATATATTAATGTATGAGGAAGCAGAGAAAGAATGAGAGAGTGGGGAGAGAGAGAGAGACAGAATGCGTGAGAGAGAGAGAAGAGAGAGAAAGAAAGGAAGAAAGAGTGAGAGAGAGAAAGCCTAGGGAAGGGGAGGGATATATTAATGTATGAGGAAGGAGAGAAAGAATGAGAGTGGAGAGAGAGAGAGAGAGAGAAAGAAAGGAAGAAAGAGTGAGAGAGAGAAAGCCTAGGGAAGGGGAGGGATATATTAATGTATGAGGAAGGAGAGAAAGAATGAGAGTGGGAGAGAGAGAGAGAGACAGAATGCGTGAGAGAGAGAGAGAAAGAGAAAGAGAGAAGGAATGGAAAAAGAGAGATAGAGAAATCTAGGGGAGAGGAGGGATACAATAATGTGTGGGGTGCTGAGAGGGAAAGAAAAAGGAGAGAAAACCTAAGGAAGGGGAGGGATATATTAATATATGAAGTAGCAGAGAGAGTGTGAGAGTGAGTGAGTGCGTGAGAGAGAGACAGAGAGAGGGGGGACTGATATATATACGTTTAGGAAGTGAGGGAGAGGATGAGGTGAACGATAGAGTAAGGCAGGCGGGGTGGTTAAACATGAATATATAATGAGGTGCTGAGAGAAAGGAGAGAAAGAGGGAGAAGTGGGAGGATATGTTTTGAGGGAGGGAGAACGAAAATGCTATTTGTGTTTAATAAGAAAGAGAGAAGGGGAGGGGGGAAGCATTGGGTAATTTATGATGAGGTGAAAGCGGAGGAGAGAAAGAAGAGAGAGAGAGAGACATAGAAAGAGGGAGAGAGCGCGAGAGAATAATAAATGTATTTACCAATAGAGGAAGAGTATGAGTTAATAAAGGAAGCAAAAATGGGCGGAGTCACGTATACGATGTAGTGGGAGGAGTCAACGTTGAATCGGTAAGAATAATAACTCTTATTACATCCCTTTTACTTTAAATTCTATTGTTTTCTTTTATGCGAAATAAAATCTGTTTTTCTGCGCAGTTTGTGAAGATTTCCAAATATGATTTCATGCAAATAATAGATCGAAGTGTTAGACATACAGCATCTCGAAAGAGTCCAGAAGCTGGCTACCCGCATGGTTCATGGTCTCAAAAATTTGTCCTACGAAGAAAGGCTGAGGACGCTCGACCTTTATTCTCTTGAAAAACGCCGCGGCCGTGGTGATCTCATTCTCGCCCACAACATCATAAGCGGAAAGTGTAACCTCTCGAAAGAGCTGTTCTTCACTCCTGCTCCAGAGCGTCGGCTGCGGGGTCATTCCGAAAAGCTCTACCTGCGACGATTTCATCTCAATCGAAGGATAGGAGCTTTCTCCGTCCGGATTGCGGATCCGTGGAACAAGCTGCCAGACGAGATGGTGAAGATGCTGACGACCGCTTTGTTCAAAGCCTCCCTGGACCTCAAGTGGCCTGAACTCTTTACATGAACACCACCCTGTACTTAACTCCATGTCTCCCTACATGGCCTTGCTATTTGCTTTTGAGCCAAATTAACTAACTAACTAACTAACTAATATATTATCAATAAATATCGAACACTTCTCCTCATCACTAATTCGTTTTTCGTTTGACATCTAAAAATTTCGCATTTTTTAATATTACGATTCTTACCCCTTAGCTTCACACCTCCCTGCAATCGTCACACAGCCTCGATTGTGGTTGCACCTGCTAGAAGCAACAGCCAAATCTCACATGATAAAGTATGAAACGTTTTTATCATTTTTTTTTCTTAATTTCTTGAAAATAAATTTATTTTTTATTTTCTGATTGGCATTTGGTCAGAAAACTCCAAAGATAAGCCAGTGCCTGAGCAATACAAAGAGGGGAGAGCAAGAATATGCAAGGCTAGTACAGTTTAGTGCAGCCGTGCACCGGTTGTCGTCCTATTTTAAGCTGCAAAAATGTGAGAGTCAAATACGAGAGGAAAGGGATCAGACCGGAAGGGATGTGAATGGAACAGGAAAGAAGTGAATGCCATGGAATAGAAAAAATGTGGACGAAATCCTAAAATTTGCGAATATATTTAGGTAATAGGGAAAAAAAGTATGTTTAATTTAAAATGTAATTTCCATTTTTAAAAGAAAGAACATTCTCGAATACATGTTTCTTATAGTTGAACGACCGCGTGTATTTATGGAGAGAAGAGGTCGGTTTGTTCCTGCTGTGGGCGAGAGTTTGTTTATTTTAATTTGGCTGACATCCATCTCGATAATGTGTTGCTTTAAGTAGCCTAGGGTCGAAAGCACGAATCCCGATAAAACCGCTGACAAAATAAAATAAAATCGATTTTCTGTCCCAATTGGAATATGCATGTCAGGTGATCGTCCTGTTTTCTGGAAGAATTATGTTGCTGAAGAAAATATGCACCAGAACAATGAAGAAATCGTCTCTAAACGGAAAGTGAAGATTTTTCTTATAAATATCCAAAGGAAGCTTGAAGTTGACAGCTTCGATATCTACAGCCACAATGGTCTTCCTTGACCAGATACAAGAATTGTTGAAGTAGCTAATATTCCAATTGGGCTTAGAGAAGAAACCATTTTTAAGGTGAAAAAATGTATTAATAAACTTCTGCCAACTTTAGACATTAAACAACGACTAGATTTTGATAAAGCTATCAGGTCCTTAAATAGTAAAAGAAGGAAGAATTCTGTTCTTAAATGCAAATGGTGGCACAGGGAAAACCTATGTGATCAACATCATACTTGATAGTTGCTACTGCCACGTCTGCTATTGCAACCACTTTGCTTCTGAAAGGGAGAGTTCTTCATTCTATGTCCAGGATTTCTCTCAGTGAGACTACAAAATCAACATTAAGACTCACAAAGAGAGATGCCACAAGAGAATTTGTGCCTCAATCTGGTCTCTTAGTTATCGATGGGACCAGGATGGGGCCTAAGCATCTCTGTGAGTGCCTTGAAAGGAGATTGCATGATGTGTGAGACTGTAACAAACCTGTTTGTGAATTTACTATATTACTGTCTGGTGATAGAAAACAAATTCTTGCAGATTATAATTTGTTGATGCAGATCCTTTCTTGAGGATTGAGTAGAAATAGTGAAGATAGGAACCAATCTAAGACTTCTTACAAAAGGTCATTCTGATGAAAAAGAGTCTGTTAATCACCATTTTGATGCTGGAAATGGTGATATTTCTGTCGAACAAAGTCTAGGTGCATCCAAAATCAACCTGCTTTACAACTTTGGCCTGTCAAGTTTATGTGATGTCTTGCAAATAATTTCAGAGACCCCATGTGGCTTGCAAACAGACCCATTATTACTCCAACAAATGAAATATCACAATTTGTAAATGAATTCATGTTGACCAGGATCCCCGGTGAGGTAAAGATATACAGAAGCTCAGATACAGTTGATAATGAAGCTCTGTACCTAATCAAATTCATCAACAAACTCCTACCATCAGCGTTTCCATGGACATATCCTCACACGAGAGACAAGAGGCTGCATTAGGTTTTTGAAGAATTTAGATGCTAAACAAGACCATTGCAATGACACAGGCTACGTTATTATCTGCTTCCAAGATCTTATTATTGCTGCCGGGGTTGCTTGTGATTCTTTTGCAGGATCAATCTCAGGGATTCCAAATGGGTCTCAAGGAATGGAGTTCCCATTCATAGTTACCATACAAACAATTTCCTGTGGAACCACTCTTTGCCTTGACATGCAACAAAGCACAGGAACAGACATTTAAACAAACTGGAATATATCTTCCAACACAATTCTTCTCCCGTGGTCAGCTGTAAGTTTCACTTTCTAGAGTTTGGATGAAGCCTAATGTAAAACTATTGGCTGAGAGAAATAGAAACTGTATATTTACTAACAATCGTGTCTATAAGGAGGTTCTATTTGACAGCAAAATATACATTTTAAGTAAGTTTCACAAAATGGAATTACACTTTCCTTTTTTGGGAAAATTTCACAGGATATTTAAACTGTTTATATAACAATGGAAGTATTTAGGGAGATGCCGGGGCTTACAACAACAACACCAATAACAAATGAAATTTCAATCTTTATTTCCAAAGTTAATCTCCAACAAAAAGGGAGCTAAACAAATAAAGAGATCTCCATGTGGTAATTAGATCTTCTAGAATTAGTAGCCGAATCCTACTCCATTCATCACTTATCATCTTAAAGAATGACACATTAGACAAGGAAAACATGATGGTCCTGGATGGAAGGCATTTAATCATATGCCTGTGTGTGGTGATGGTAAACTTGGGGTTAAACAACAGCAATATTTACAAGAAATTCAACTGAAGTCTGATAATAAACATTCAGCTGCCGTGTAACATTCGGTTTCGTCAAGAGCTTCTTTTAATGTTTGAGGTGTACGTTTCGCTGGATCGCAACCTCGAAACCATTTGAGAAGCATCTGAAAGCCTTGTTCCATAACACTGTACGAATGGTCAATCTTGATGATTTCCAGGTCATCTTGTGTAATATCTAATTCCCTTCCTGCAAAAGATACAATAAGAAATAATTGCAAAAGCATTAACGATAATATAAAACCTGTGAACAGTAAATTATAGATCTGACAAAGAAATTATGTGAATAGACGAATGAGAAATACTGAAGAAAGACGGAAAATAGAAGACATTGTTATCTGTTTCTAAAGATTTTGAGAAAAATAAGAAACAAGTTGAAATAAAAGCTGGAATTGGAGAAAACATTTAAAGATCGAATAAAATTGAAAGTTATACATGACAAATCTTCTGGTAAACAACTGGCAGGGGAAGTGTTTGTGTGGGCAGCAGTATACGAAAAGCTCAAGAATCAACAAAGACTACCAATAGTTACACCATTTCATCTATCCATTCAAATGCTTTGCCCTCTCTTCATAGGAGGGTTATAAGGGTAGAGTCCTCAGGCACCTCCTTCATACGATTCTATCTAAAGTAACCTTGATTAGAAATTCTGAGAGAATTTCCAAGCACAACCAATTGAAACTATGGTTTTTATGCAAAAATTTATTCTTGGTTTAGCCCCAGGTCTTCTGTCAGTTGGCTCAGCTCGATGAATCCCTCTTTTGATTCTTTCCTGAGACATTTTAATCACATGCCGGTAGTATTGGAGCAGCTGTGACCTCTCAATGCAGAGAAGCAGTCGTTTGACCTGGAGAGATACCCAAATTTCGAAGCTGCACGCGTTACTCCAGAGACTCCTCAGAGGAACTCAATTTCAGTCGTTTTAATAACATCCCATATTCAAAGACTGAAATAGTCATCTGTGATGTGGTCCCTCCTATGATTAGTAAATAATTAAAGATTATCAAAATTCAGAAATATCTCGAAAGTGGGGAATGACTTCAACGGCACAAAGTAAAAATATAACACTGTTAGGTACATATCACATATTATAGAAGATACCAGCTGAAAAGTTAGTCTTGGAATACTGACTCCTAAAAAGGAATTCCTTCACTGGCTGAAGGCCACAATTTCAAAAGAATCTCCTACAGGAGAGGCCCAAGAGTAAGCAAAGCAATGGGAAGAGTTTTAGTTTGTAGGCAATAACAGAACATCTACACCATACACCTACAACACTTGGGTCCTGAAAGAATCCCTGCATCCTCAAACATCTACATCATCTGGAAAGTTATCACAATTTATATGCAGGGGAGAGAAAAGGGGTTAATAGGAATTCTATATAGTATATCTAATGTACGCAATAGGTGCAGTGGTATCACAGGCAAGTTTACAGGGAGGACGGGTTAGGGTTGGGGAAGGACTTTTCAAGTAGCAGATACACGGGATTAGTTTGTAGTAAGAACAAGTATGAAAGACATATAGTTTCTCTAACCTAAGAGACATAATTAGAAGTGGGTGGGTGGGGGTCTATTCTCAAAGTGCAGTACTTTGAGGAAAAATGGGATGGAAAATGTACAGGGAACTGTTATGTCTACTGGCAACTAAGGGATTCTGTCTCCAAATGAAGGAGAGATTGCATGAGGTGTATTTGTAAAGTGCAATGTTGCATTTAATGTAGAGGATGCAGGAAAACTGGCAAGAAATGAGGTGAGCATACATCACTAGAAGTGTAATGTTAATGTGTTGAAAACCTGGGGTTAGGGAAAACTGGGTCTCAGAAGAATCTGTGATAGTGCACAATATAGTATAGATTTAGAAGGGATATGGTAAATGAAATTTGGATAAAGAAGTGCCTGGAATTCAAGTGGAAGAAAACAAGCGATTAAACCTGACAAACAACCACAACGACTGTGGGAGAAGTCGTCTGACACATACAAACTTGGAGAAATGAACGTAAGATGTTGATTATATTGGACTGGTGTTAATGGATTGATTTTTACCCCAGTATATGACTGGTACATTTTGTATGACTGCCAGAGAAATAACAAATTAGCAATGTCACAAATGATGTCCTCTCTTAATTTAGATAAATCATTTCTATCAGCTGACTGAGGGGATAATGTTACGACCTCTTGAGTCAGGGGTGAAAGGTTCAAATCTAGTCCCCCCACACAGCTCAATGTTCTGGTAAAGACATCTCTCTTCTGGTTCAGTCTACGAACCACGATAGGGATATTGCTGTAAAAAATAGGAATATTGTATAAATGATATTTTATGTTGTTAAACTTTCAGACAAGAGGAAATGGGATACTGTGATGTTCATGCCTTTCCAGTAAAGAAGAGTGAAATGATTTCAATTGATAAACAAAATCAAGTTGAGTTTGAAATTTCGGATGAGATTCTTTTTTTTAACGTGAGTTTCATTAATTTACAATACTGAGTTCAATCCAGCCATGGACACAGTCAACCATGGGGGACTGTTTTCTATAGAGACTGGCACTATATATTGACCAGGGACTAAAGAACTACAATCAAAGAGAACACAGCATGTCACACATAATGCAAACTCTCGTGTTTAAAAAGGTTGCATTCGATAATGTGGTCCTCTTCATCCAAGAGAAAGAATGATGTCACATCTGGAAACCTTCCCTCTTAACTCTGCCAGATTAAAACAGATATCTGCCTCAGCAACAACAACAATAACAACCAATCTGTGAACTTTCCAAAAACGTAAACAAACTAAAACATTGTCATTAACTCACCTGTTTAGTCTTTAACACCATTATTCTTGAGTCCCCTTTTACAAACGACAATATTAACTCGTCTGTATCTTCTAATTCAAATATTTTACACCTGTGCTGACCTCGGTGGATATTTTATGAAATTTCAGTGATATCTTTACTTTATAGCTAAACTTTCAATTGGAAACTAGGAATGGAATCTGTTCTCAGTCAAAAGTTTAACTGAAAGCAAAATTTATAGAAATCAATTAGGTATTTTATACTCACCAAGTTGCTGCCATTTACCGGCCAACTTTTTGGACACCCGATGTAGATGCTTCACCTCTAGCGTTAGTATATCTGAAATAAATGTTTCCACATTTTACACTTCATAGTATAATTTCCCTATCTCTGTTAATGGTTTATATCTTATTATTGTAAGACATTCCTATCATCAATGGCCAACTGCTGACCACTATAGGTTTCGTCGACAGTTTTATACTTTCTACAGTGGTCTTATAAAATGGCTCAATGTTTAGGTCCATAACAAAATAGACTGATCTTCCTAAACTTCCTTTTTCTATTAAGACAACCTTCTTGATCTATCAATGTTGCATTCATCTCATTTAATTATCACATGTTAACACCTTTTATTTCTTTTCTTTTTTTATAGCTGGGCTAAACCTATGAGATAGCATTGTTCCCTCATCAGTAGACTTCACTAATCCAGTGTTAACCATGCTGGTCATAAATGCTCTTGACACAAACTCATGTCATACCACTTGAAGTAGGATCAACACACACCTGTTTTCTTTGTTTTAACCTTTAATTTTATCTATGCAACTCACAGTTCACCAGAATTTCATCTGATTCATAAAATATTTTGAGACTCCTTAATGAAACCGCTTTCATTCCAGGTGAGCAATGATTAGTTTTACAGAGGTGAAACAGAAAGTGATAACAAGGGTCCTAAAACACTGTATACTTGCACAAAACACCTTTAAAAACATGCAAATGTTTATACACAGATTATTGCAAAAGAAAAATATTTGAAAAGGTACAAAAGAAGTGATATTCAAGAATATATAAACAAGATGGTGATATAGATCAAACTTCAAGCACCAAATCTTGTTTTTGCCCAGAAGTTTTGACTTGGCAAATGCTTATTGCCCATCCTCGGTTTCTGCAATGACATCAATGCCTCTACTCTTATTAGACAATGTGGGATTGTAGCATCGTCCTCAAGTTAATGTTTTAACTTTTGGCATAGTTTCTCCTATTATTTTGAACCTTACCTGTTTCTGTTGACCTTTGACATATGTCAGACTGCATCAAGTATTTGCTTTAGACAGCATTCTAGACCGAGTAATTAGTCCATCCAGTCTATCCAGAACTAATTGTATAAACATTTGATCTCTTCTTCTTATTTTTATGTCATCCATAAATGCCTTCTTAAGTGATTTCCCTTGAGTAATTTCTTCTGATAAATCTGCCGATCCCCATAAAAGCATCCCCATAACAAGCGCAAACCAAGTAACGGATATTGTGCAATCTGCAGTTGTTCTAGTTCCAATGTTGGGCACACGAAAATCTTTTTCTAGTGCTTTTGCCACATTAAAATGTACTCAGGACCCTTTATAAAGTGGTTGGTGTTAAGAAAGGCATACTACCATAGGAAAGGTGGAATGTTTAAGGGAGATGTGTTTCTCAAGCAATCGAGGTGGACAGTAATTCTGAATAAGGACATGGATAGTGACCACCCAGCCAATTCGATGATGAAGACACTATAATCGATTGCATTGTATCTTGCACCCAATCTTGAGGAGAGAGAAAGAGAGCAATTGTCTCAGCAGAAGACCAAAGTCTCCTACTGGGATAAACACAACGTTTAGGGGATGTAATGATAGATTTAATATCAGTGAAAAAAAGAGAGTGTGTTCACACTTGTAACAATTTTCAACTTAGTCACCTTGTTAAAAATGACCGACAACAACAACAACAATTAGGAAACTTATTAAAATGTACAACAAACAAGCTCTCTCATTATCTCATCTGTTTTTGCCTTTAAACGACAAATTGCTTTCCTTTATTCCAAAGACAATATGAAGTCTGTTGTGTTTTCTAATTTAGCCATTTTACCAACAGCGCCAACACTGCTGGTCATTTTATTAAATTTCAAATCAGTAATATCAATGGGCTTGTAGATGCATCCATAGTAAGAGAGAGAGAGAGAGAGAAATGACAATATGGCAACGAGATGATAGAAAGTGAGAATATTCCCCTTAAGGGGAGCGAACCGCTTCAGGTTTTATATTTTATCTCTTGTATTTTTCCTTATCGTATGAGATCTTTTTCCTGTGTCTCATGTTTCCCTATTTCTGTAAAATCCATTTATTGGATATTCCTGCATTTGTAGTAGAACAGAATTACTTTGTAGCTAACCATTCGAATGAAATATAGCAATAGAACCGCTTCTCAGTGATTCACACAAATTATGTAGTTCAGGTGGAGGTAAAATTTGTAGAAGTCAATTAGATACAGTTATTTTATACTCACCAAGTGGCTGAGCCTCTGTCTGGGATGCCTTGTCTTCAACCTTTGGACGCACTGAAATAAACATTTCCAAGTTTTATACTTCATAGTAAAATTTCTTTATCTTTATGAATAATTCTGTATTTTATTATTGTGAGACATTCATGTAATCAATGGTCAACTGGTGAGTAATATGGCTTTGGTCAGCATTTTTACACTCTCTACCATGGGACCATGTAATATACCCAATATATAGGTCTGACCTTCCTCAATCTCTACCATGGGACCATGTAATATACCCAATATATAGACTGACCTTCCTCAATCTCCTCTCACTATTAAGACATCCTACATAATCTAACAACATTGCACTTATCTCATTTAATAATCCCTTGTTAACACTGCTAATCTCTTTCTTATATTTAATCTAATCTATGACATGATTGTCCTCTCATCTCTAGACTTCACTAATCAACATTCTTCTCGTTTTCTACTTAATTCCATGACAACCAAATTGGTCCTCAAAAATCGGACCACAAAACCATGACACATCATTTCAGGTAGGATAAACATAACCACGCTCTCTTTTTTAAAGGTCACTGTTGGCAATCTTTAATTTTAACTGACCACATCACACTTCATCAGAATATCATCTGATTAAGGAAATGTCAATCATCCTCCTTAATAAGCGACTTTTTTCAGGTGAACAATGATTAGTTCTACACAGGTGGAGAGGTAAGCGATAACAGGTATCCTGAAACACTGTACATTTGTACAAAACCTCCTTAACAACAAAATCACTGTTCATGTACAACACATTATTACAAAGAGGTTATATCCAAATTGAGAATTAACAATTTATTCTGAAGAATATATAAACAAAATCGAACTGGAAACATGAAATTTTGCATTGTTTTTAGTAGTTTTGAATTATCAGTTGTTTTCTGTCCATCTTCAGCTTTGCCATGGTCTCACTGCCCCACCATATATCAGTCAACAAGATAGCGTACCACCATATTTAACTTTTGGTTTGTCTTTAACTTTTGGCATGAGTTCTCCTGCCGTTCGTAACTTCCCTTGCTCTAGCTGACCTCTCACAAATTATAGACTGCATTACTTATTTGTTTGAAACCACATTCTTGACTAAGTACTTACTCTATCGAGTCTACTAACCAGAACTATTTGCATATCCTTTTAGTCTCTTGTTAGTATTGTTATGTCAGCCATGAATATCTTTCCGTTGAGCAATTTCTTCTGGACATTCTGTTAATCTAATTAGCAAAACTATAAAGATCACCAACCAACTGATATTGTGCAACCTACAGTTATTCCAGATCCAGAACCTGGCAGTCTTTTGTGAAGTTTTATCCTATGAAACACATTTTGAAACTGTTATAGCATCTCCTCATCAGATCCTTAATCTCCTCCCATTTATGAAAGAAATTCCTTGTTTCCATCAACAATGTGTGTAGTACAGAACAATAAGCATTAGCCAGATCAAGCCATACTACATCCGAATCCCTTTTATTCTTCTTTGCTTTTTATATGGTATCCCAGATTTAAAATACATGTTCTACACACACAGACATTCTCCGGATTCTAGTCTTCTGGATATTTTCAGTCATATAACTATCCTTTCTTCTTTCAACCCGTCCGATGTCTCTTTGAATGTATTTGATTGTATTGTATCATACAGCCTCTATGAAGTTTGAAGAAAAGGAAAGAGACAACGGTTTTCTGAGCAGCAAACCAACGTCTTCCACTTGAATAAAGACAATGTTTACTGGATGCAATGATAGATTTATTATCAGTGAAAAATATGAGGGTGGTCATATTTGGAACCCGTTTCATTGCAAGTCTGCCAGATTATGAGAGACATCAGGTAAAATAACAAGAATATCTTGTCAGTAAACATTTAAAAAATACAGGCGTAGGAGTGGCTGTGTGGTAAGTATCTTGCTTACGAATTAGATGGTTCTGGGTTCAGTCCCACTGTGTGGCACCTTGGGCAAGTGTCTTCTACTATAGCCTCGAGCCAACCAAAGCCCGTCGTATGCATGTTGTATGTATGTATGTATATATGTATGTATGTATATATGTATGTATGTGTGTATGTGTTTGTCCTCCCAACATTGCTTGACAACCGGTGCTGGTGTGTTTCCGTCCCCGTACCATAGCAGTTTGGCTAAAGAGACAGATGGAATAAGTACTAGGCTTACAAAGAATAAATCCTAGGGTCAATTTGGTCGACTAAAAAGGTGGGGCTCCAGCATGGTGACAGTCAAATGACTGAACCGAGTAAAAGAGTATAAAACAAACAAAACCTTTGTCATTACTTCACCTGTTAAACCACAACATATATTATTTGACTGTTCCAAAAGAGAACCTGAAATCTATTTTGCTTCTAATTTATCCATTTCACCAACCGTGCTAACCTGATTGGATACTTTATGAAATGTCAATAGTATCGATATGTTTAATATGATTAGTTTAATGCTAAAACTTCCCATTGACAGGTAAGAATGGAAGCTGATCTTTATCATTCTGATATCAAAATAGTTCAGCAGAGAATAAACCTTACAGAAATCAATCAAGTGCTGTTATTTTATACTCACCAACAGGTTCAGCCAGTGTCTGCATTTCCTTGTCTTCAAATGTTCGATTCACTGAAATGAATATTTCCAAGTTTCAAACATTTAAAAAAAATTTCTCTATCTTTATTAATAATCTATATTTTATATCAGGGATTCCTTTCATAGATAATCAACTGTTGAAGACAATGGTTTTGGTTAGAATGTTTATAGTTTGAACAGGATTACCATGTAATAGTTTAATATTTACACTGCCTTCCAAAATTTCCTTTATCTTTTGAGACATTCGACATAATCTAACAACTGTGTCATTATTTCATTTAATTATCACTTGATAACACCAATCTTTGATTAGGTTTGTCTTTCCTTTCTTATATCTGCACTAAACATATGACGTGAAATTGTGCCCTCACTTCTGCCCTTCTCTAACCAACATTATTCTCAGCTTTGCTTAATTCCAATGGCAACCAGTCTGGTTATCCATGATCTAACCATTAACACATTGCACACACCACTTTAAGTTGTATAAACACTCAAACCTGATCTCCTTCTTAAACATTACTGCATGTAATGATTAGTTTTCAACTTCCTGCATCGCTGTTCACCAGAATGTCAGCTGATGCATGAAATGCTTTAAAACACCTTAATAGAGCAGTGTTTATAAAGGTGAGTGAAGATTACTTCTACACAGGTGGAACAGAAAATGATAACAGGTGTCCTCAAAGAGGATACACTTGCACAAACTTCACTCTACTACAGGTAACTCTTCATCCTTACATTATAGCAGTGAAAAGATCTGAAATGGTAGAATGGAAGTGATTCTGAAAACTCTAGGATATCTCTGACAACCTTCTTCTATATATCAACCAAACTTTCGTCTCTCCTTTGATGTCCCCTTAATCAATGCGGTGCCTCTGAATGGGCTGAGAACTCAGTTCAATCAAATCTGAGGGGACGAAATGGACACCTCTGTAGAAATATTTACCTGACAGAAACCATCTTCCTGATGTCGTAGGTAACAACATTACAAGAAATATGAAACCCTGCTCACACCCCATTCCACCATCACTGTTTTACCACATTTGTCACTAATGATCATTGACGTCAACTAATTGAAAATGTTTCTAAAATGTTTTATAAAATGCATCTAATTAGTGTCAAATACGTATACAGAAATGTTCCACAACATAGTGTTTCCTATGAAATGAAGCAAAAACACAATACCATCAAAACATACTGAAACATAGGGACGATAATCACAGTTCGTATGGATGTGGTCATGTAACCAAGGAAAATTGTAAAACTACAGAGAGTAATAAGGTGTAGGATGTTACTCGAAGATGCTAAGTTCTGTGGAGGTTCTACAGTTTGAGAAATGATCTACCTATGATAAGAATATTCACAATATACAATATGATATTTAGAGGCCTCTGAAACTCGTTCTGAGTGTAAAAATCGCGTTTTTGACAATTTTCAACTTGCCAGTTCACCATGTGTCCTATTCAACAATGGATCGAAACTTATTCTCCAAGATTGTATACATCTACACTTTATTCGTTCAAAATCTCAAAGTCTCTTCTTAACTTCTTCATAGTTAATTTTATTTTTCCAATATGTGCTTTTTAACAAAATTGCACAGTTCTCTGACAGAAATTTTATCACACAAGGTCAATAAAAGTGACAGGACCAGCAATAGAACCTAAAGACGGACGAAATGCAGTTAAGTACGTTAACGATTCTGCCAGGGGTCACCTTATCTATTATTTAATAATATTAAAGCGGCGAACTAGCAGAATCGGTGGCGCGCCGAACAAAATGCCGAGTGGCGTTTCGTCCGTCTTCACGTTCTGAGTTTAAAATTCCACCGAGGTTGTCTTTGCCTTTCATTTTTTCAGGGTAAATAAAATAAGTACCAGTTTTGTACTGGCGTCGATATACTCGCCTCATTTCCTCCCCTGAAAATGATAACACAATATCAACAAAAGGGCAGATATAAACCTATTTGGTAAAAGGATCTTATTTTACATATAAAAATTTATATTTTAAATCATATTATTTTCATACTGAAATGCTTATGGTATTAAAGTAAAACTCCTAATTACAATTTGAGATGTTATTGATTTACAATTCATTGATTACATATTAACAGACAATTATCTAATTAGATCATAATTATACGTTTTTGTATTTTTGATTGTAAAAATAACATATTGTAAAAATAACATATTTTCAGGACCTTAACTTTGAAATATCTTGCTCAGATGCTGGCCTCTCCTCACCTAAAAGAGTGAAATTGTCATCAGCTGATATCTTCTTCGTTAGAAGATCAGATCTTGAAGAAGGGACGAAGCGGTGATGGGATCGTGTGCCAACTAATTTCACTGAGCTGCTGAATCGTGAAAGTAAGTCGAAGCTGTTTTCATTTCGGATGACATCGGCTGCCGACATGTCAAAGAACATTACCTCTGGAATGCTTGCACATGCTCAGCCATACCCTTGCACCTTTGAGTGAAATGTATTTCCGTGGCTGTTAGACTTGCTTTTCAGCATTTCTTCATTACTACACTTCCTACACTTTCATCCACTGATTCCCTCATATGTCCTTTTTTTCCACATGACATGGCAAGAAAAACTACACTCGCTTCAAGTCCTTGATCATTCTGATGATGACAGAGATTTGTTTGGCGTCTCTAGTTCTTGTATTGGTCGGTTGCACCGACACTGAAGTACAGGAGATGGTTTATGAATGGAAGTTCTGTCTTTATATGCGATATCACCCTCGTAATAAAAGCATGCACTATGGTGCTGTCTTGTTTCAAACAGGAATTACAACCGTGTTCCGTGGTCTGCTACCGCAACTGCTCCTTTATAGGATCCAGTTAGCTCAAGACATCATTAGGAGGAACCACGTCCTGTTTCGGCCCCTACTCCTCTACCGTTTTGACGTGGCGCCCCCCCCTTTCGGAGGTGTCTTCAGCTCTGGTGTTGGGTGCATGTCTTTCTTCTTCTTCTTTCTTCTGTTCCCTGACCTCTTCGATGTATCGTCAGCGAGTGTCAGCCGGTGACTGACTGTCTTGTCAAATCTTACACCCCAAATACCTGCCGGCAGGCTCCAGCGGGCAGCCCCAGCAAGTTGTCACGTGACACTATCTCACTTTAACTGACTAGTGAAGGCGCGTAGTTTTAGCCCGCGCTTTTTCTAAACGACCGTCGCCGGTCAGTCAGCTTGTCTCACCTAATGATGTTATTTCCCGTCGGCGTGTTTATGACTTTCAAGCCATTTTCGGTCTTCCCGCTTCAGCCATATATAGAAGCTGGCTGTTTCGACCGCTTCCTGTACTCTCCTTATTAGTTTACGCAGCTCGGGGCTAGAAAAAAACAAATCTTCTTTTGAAAAGCGTTGTCATTTTCTTTTCAATGTAGCCTCTAGCCCCCACTGCCAGGTGATAATATTCGATATTCCATCCCTGTTCTCTGCATTCTTCAATTAGCTTTTCATACCTCTTCTCCTATGACACAGATTGAAGTGCATTGTGGGTTTGAACCTGTCTGATAACAGATCGCGAATGGATGAATATATTGGCCTGGGAGTTGTTCCAATGAAACCCTTGCACCGAATCCTTCACTACAAAACTATAATTTTCTGCCAAGTCTGACAATACTGTTGCTTGATTTGATGTCAGATCATCTTTCTGATGAATAAGGAGACTAGTTTGAGTCTTTGCTATGAAATGGGGTTGATGCAGAGTATCAAACACATTTTCAGCGGTTTGAAGGAAATCATTCACTGGGGAAGTTAGGCACATCAGGGCTGCCCAGTCCACATAAATCCTCGTTACTAAATCCTCTGAGTCAAAATCACGTGATTAAAATATGTCCAACACTTCAGTCCACTCAGCTGGCGAAAATATGTAATTTTACAGCGAAATAAATCAAAATCAAAATCGATCAACATCAATGGAAATTGTAGCTGTGATACCAGTGCCGGTGGTACGTACAAGAACCATCCGAACGTGGCCGTTGCCAGCCTCACCTGGCCCCCCGTGCCGGTGGTACGTAAAAGAGCCATCTGGACGTGGCCGTTGCCAGTGCCGCCCGTCTGACCTCTGTGCCGATGGAACGTAAAAAAGCACGATCCGATCGTGGCCGTTTGCCAGCCTCGTCTGACACCTGTGCCGGTAGCACGTAAAAAGCACCCACTACACTCACGGAGTGGTTGGCGTTAGGAAGGGCATCCCGCCGTATAAGCTTCGCCAGATCAGACTGGGCCTGGTGCAGCCTTCTGGCTTCCCAGACCCCAGTTGAACCGTCCAACCCATGCTAGCAGGGAAAGTGGACGCTAAATAATGATGATGATGAATGATGATGACTAGCGTCCTGTTCATGGAAGAATATATAAGCCGGGGGAACCGGGAAGCCAACCCTATGCTTCATATGGAGTAATATGGTCTAACATAATTAGGTACAGTTATTTTCTACTCACCAGGTGGTTCTGCCAACATCTGGACTTCCGGCTTTGACGACTTTGGACCCTCTGAAATAAACAATTTCATGTTTTAAACACTGTAGAAAAAAAGTCTTTATCATTATTAATAATCGATGTTTTATTATTGTTAGACAATCCTATCATCATTGATCAACTGGTGACCATCATGCTTTTGGAGAGCATTTGTATAATTTCTACAGTATTACAATGTAATTATTCAAAATTTAGGTCCACAACAGCATAAACTACACTTAACAACCCTTCTCTGTCTCTTAAGGCATCCAACAATTTTAACAATTCTGAAATTATCTCGTTTAATTATCCCCTAATAACAACAGATTTTCTCTTAGTTTCGTTTTGGTTTTCTTATGTTTGTTCCAGATCTTTGACAAGACATCGTCATTTCACCTCCAGAGATCTCTAATCAATATTCGTCTCATCTTCTGCTAAATTCAAATGTCAACCAAGTTGCGCATCGAAGATCCAACCCCAAGCACGAAACACCACTTCAGGATATATATATATATATATATATATATATATATATATATATATTATATATATATATATACCTGTTCTCTTTGTTATTGGTTACTACTATTAATCTTTAATTTTAATTACCCACATCACAGTTCTCCAGAATGTAATCAGATGTGGGGAAATATCTGAAGATATTTCAACGTCATTCATCCTCCTGAATAAAGCAGGTCGAACAGAAAGTGACATCAGGTCTAACAGGAAGTGATATCTCGTGTCCTAAATTAACACACTACATTCACACAAAACCTCATTAACGACATAAAACTTGTCGTCCACACATTATTGCTGTGAAAATATTTGAAACGGTTCAGAAGAACTGATACTCGGGAATACTAATCTATACATCAATCAAAGTTTCCCCACCCTTTTGATGTCCCCTCTCTAATGTTGGCCCCTAAACCCTCAGTTGAGATTTTATTATTGAGTCTCCTATTTTATAAAGGCTCACTCTGATATTCATATAAATGCAGTTGTTTTTAATTATCAGCTTCCGAAGATATTGATAAATCATTAATCACTCTAATCACACACAAGATGTCGGTGTTTACTGATAGAACCTTGGTGATTTATTGGTATTTAGTCACCATTTATAATTCAGTATTCTTTATTATTTTTATGTTGCAGAAAGTAACCATCTTGAAGTGTGACAAAGTCTTCTAATTGGACAAGAACAATGTTTAGTGGGAGTAGTGAGAGACATAATATGACAGAGAAAAAGACACCTGGAACATCTTT
>NW_021834846.1:25000-37500 GCF_006345805.1 Octopus sinensis
AGAATTTTGACAGACGAATATTTATTTCCTCCCCACAGTATATATATATATATATATATATATACATGTATGTATCTATGTATGCATGTATAAATACGTATGTATGTATGTATCCATGTATGTATCTATGTATGCATGTATAAATACGTATGTATGTATGTATTCGTGTATGTACACTCATTGTATGTGTTTGTAGTGATTTTCTCAGGATAGCTCACATGGACATGACTGGGTGGGACAGAGAAGACAGAGGAACAATCTATTGGTAGAGAGATAAATTCCATCACTTCACTATTTACTTCTACATTTTCTCATTGGTCCCAAATCTTTAAAATAGGGAACTGAGAGAGGTGGGTGGGATTTTAGGAGAGGTATAACAGTCAACACAACCAATCATTTGAATGTAATCAAAATAGTGTTCTTTCTTTAATTAGCTTAACAACTGCATATTGTTTATTGTTCTTCTTACTGTTGTTGTGTAACCTTTCCTTAAGCCACTAAGACAGTATAATGTATCAGTAGAATGAAAACAATATAAACATATAAACACGGTTATATACAAAACAGAAAATGTAATGGTTTATCTTGTCATTGCCAGTGAATACTTACTGCGTTGGTCGGAATAACGTCTTTAACGTCTTTTTTAAATTTTCCTTTTCTATTAGGTCCAATGGTGTTCTGCCACTTTTGTTTTTACAGTAAAAGTTGGCCCCGTGGTGGGCTAGGTAACTGGCAACCACCACGCCAGAGTACCTTTCTTCGTTTCCCAGTTTCAGCTCTTCGCAGAACTACAAATGATGAAATATAAAATGATGAGTTAAAGATTACACAAACATATACTAAAGATGCCCCAAATTACACAACAGTTGCCCCAAATTACACAACAGTTCAACTACATTTTCACATAGTTTGTTTCCCCAGTGATTAAACTATTCACACAGCGTTGATTTCTTACATCATCTCTTAGTTGAGTCCAATTTTCATTATCATTTGTTTTTACTTTACATTAAGAAAAAAATTATGATCATTATGTTGAACAAAACACACATTAGTGGTTAACGTTATTGCTTAACAATGATATTTAATGAGTAAATATTTACTTGCCAATCACAAATGTCACAAACTATTCAATAAAAACACAATATAAAGTTATTATAACATCAAGTCAAATATACAAAATATAAGGAAAGAAATGTCTCAATAATGAAAGACAACAAACCAACAAGAACCTATCTCTGCAACTGGTTTGATAGAGCCAAATGGCCATAGCAAGAGAAATACTTACGGAAGAGTATTGTACATATAAGTACTAGCTTAAGGTGACCCGCTCTACGCGTGGGTGAGGGTGTGATTGTTACTTTCTATTGCTTCCTTTGTTTCTTATCGCCATATTCACCCTCTTTGTTCCTCTCACCTTTCTCTCTCACTTCCTCACTCTCTTACTCTTCCTTTATCTCGGACTCTCCCTCACATTCTCTTGCTTTTTATCCTTCTCTATCTATCTATCTCCCATTTATAAAAAATTAGATTTCCGTGCTTAAATTACAAATCTTCTACTTTACCATGTTGAAAATTTGATTGAAATCGGGCAAAAGGTGTCCAATCTAAACCCCCAATTGTCCCCCAAAATCAATAAAATCCTCATTTTCACACCAAAACGACCACAGTAGCGCCCCAAAAGTCTCTCAAACAATTTCTCACTGCAAGTTACCCCCTCTTTTAAATTGTAATCCCCTTCCAGGCCCAATTACACATCTTTTTACATAAAAATCCAATTTGTATCAACGTTCGCCTTCTTCATTTGATAGATTAGACATACATACCCGGCCTTGTTCGGAATTAAAATAGTTTATTATTGTTTTAATCGTTTTGGTATTATAACCCGATTTCATTCGGGTCTAAGCGGGCCACATTTTAAAAGATGAGGAATTTTGCCCTAGAGTCCATGCCTTTCAATTGAGCAAATTCGAAGTTCCAATACAAACTCGCTAGCACTTTTAACATAGGTGTGCATATTTTTAGCACAATCCAACCACATATGCACACAGTATATATATAAATTAACACAATATATCTGTTTAATAATATCTGTTATGACTGTGCGATGGAGGTGGGCGATATTAATTCACCGTTCTAAAAGACCTGTGGCGAGAATATTTAAACTTTTGCGGTTGTCATCGCTTTCTGTCTATAGATACAGACAGATGTACAGTGAGAGAGGGGTGCAAGAAAGAGTGACAGAGAGACATCGTTATAGAGGGATCAAAAAATCACTCTTTTTGCCATAGCAACCATCTTATAGCTTGCGAATTTTAACCATCGCGGGTCTCATTCTCACCACGCATTTAGTATCCTTGCCTCGGTTTGGCTGCCATTAACCTCCAAAGCAAAATGTGCATAAAATTTTCGTCAAAGGACTGTCTTATAGATATGAATAACACCACAAATAATATAAGTTATACCAGAAAAGAGAACAGCAACAACATAGCAAGGCCTTCAGACATAACAACTAAATCAACACCACATAGACATATCCACGCAGATCAATAATGTTTCTATAATTAAGTGGATTGGAGAGAAAAACAGGGTATATAAGGCATCGGATTTTGTGCGCAAGAGAGAAGTCTACCATGGTATGGTTATGTGATGCATATGGATGAAGATAGCTTCATCAAGAAGGGGTGATCTCTCATTGTGGAGGGAATGTGTGGAGGGGGTAGACCCAGAAAGACGTGCAATAATGTGGTGAGAAAGGACCGTCAGACGTTGGGCCTCACAGAGGGGATGAAATGGGAGCGATACTTTTGGCAGTCTGCTGTACTTGAGATGATATGCCAAGCTAAGTCGTCGTTGTCCTTGCATACTGTCATGACCCCTGTATCATTCTTCGTCTGAGATATCCTAATCTTGTGGGATCATGGGTGCTGATGCTTCGGAAAAATCACCCATGCTGGTGTCACATACAAATATCCGTGTCGGTGCTGCAGAAAAGCACGCAGTACATTATGTAAATTGGGTGGCATTAGGGAGAACGTCCAACTGTCGAAACCATGCGTAAAGAGATATGGAGCCCAGGTAGCTTTTCAGCTGACAAGCTTCTGTCAAAGCGTCGAACCCATGCCAGCTTTGAAAACAGTCAATACATTATCATGATGATGATGATGATGAATTAATAAGGAAACATCTTTTGATGAAGAAAGTGAAGTAAGGGAAGTAAGAATCGGTGTCACAGTTGAGGCAGAACACCAACGCATAGTTGATAAATTGTTCAGTGTTAGTCTGATGGACTATTCCAGTGGGTGGGGAGGTCGCTGGCTGTCAGAGTAGGTTCCTCTCACCAAAGTAGACATTACAACAATACACATATGACCATCAACTGCCTGAATAGTAGTCAGCCATCTGTAGTGAGCTTTATTCATATGGGAATAGCCCAATGTCATATTTCAAAACTAACGCAGCGAAAATTTTGAAAAGTTCCCCCAGTTCTGAAAAAAATCGATAAATTCGACATGGAGTCGAGAATCTAAACTTTTTATATGCAACACATCTTCTGTCTAGAGGACGCAACTCGACCTTTTTATCGCCCAAAGGGACAGCTAGGAACATCGTATACACAGAAGTATTCGAGTGAAGAGAAGATATTGCAACCTACACACGCACCTTCGTTCCCTAGAGGGAAAGGACTAGATTGGGACTAGTCGTTGCCTACTAGGGGCTCTTACATACCGGGCAATGCCGGGCTATGCTGCTAGTATTATATAAAAGAAATGTGACAGAGAGCTGTTTCAGGCAGAATTCTTCATGGAATGGACAAGATGTATTTATTATCATGGCACCAGCACTATAAATGTTACTGTCTATCATATGAACCTCTCTTCTACCCAGTATCATTGTTAATTCAGAATAATATCTCCTGTCTTGAATAGATCATTTCTCCTTCAAATTTTGATGACCGTGTTTGTATGGCCAACATTCGAGATGGATCACCTTCTCTACCATGGAGAGGTCATGCCTTTGAGGACGGAAGGGGACGGAATAGAGAATAGTGTTTGTTACATAATAATATAACTAAGGGTTTCCATTGTGACTGGATCAGGAAATGGTAATGGAGGATGGGGTTGGTAGGTGAGAATTGCGATACAAACAATGTCTGTTTCTGTCTGTCTTTCTCTGTCTGTTTGTCTATTTTACACACACACAGACGCACAAATGCACACACACACACACACACAACACACACACACACACACATAGTCACAAACAATGTGAAAACTTACCTGATCTAACATGGTCATGTGCTCCACCTCAGAATTAAATTCTTTGGTTGCTAACGCCAGGTGCAGGCAATTATTTCCTCCATGGTTGAGAGCATTTACATTCGCACCCCTGGCTATCAGCCTCTGAATTATTCCGAGGTGACCGTTCGAAACAGCTTCAAGCAATGGTGTCCTATATTCTTTGTTCACAATTTCTAAATTCACCGAATCCTTTGTGGAGGTAAAAATGGAAAATGAAAATTTACATGAAAATCAGGTTTGATATCAATGTCATTATAGTTTTCTACTGGGTACTAGATCAAACTGATCAAATACATTTGATGTTTGTCAGTGAAATAAATCTTCCATAAGGACCTTCTATAACCTGATACATGTGTGTGTTAGAGACATGATAAACATATTAAGATGTCCTACATTTGCCCCTCACTATAGTAAGTTGTAGGGCAACAGAACTAGAGTAAACACATGATTAGCAGATCAAGTCAAGTAAAGAAGAATTATGATTTCTAATGTTTACTTTTAACGTTGCTACATTAATAAGGGGTTCATAAAACTGCTGAGCCGGTTAGCGTCCACATGCATAAAACTAATGTGCACGCAGGCACACACACATAAACATCAGTGTTACATATATAAATACATATAATGAATTGGGGAAACGGAGTTCACGAGAATATGCATCACAACGACCGTTTCGACCCATCTTGCATCGGTCGCTTGCGGGTGGGCTACTATACATGTTGTGTTGCATCCTCCAGTGCAGATGCATCTCATCGGGTGCCTTGTTTTAATGTAAAGATACCTCACTAAATATATTCAGTTTCACTTGACATGTTGTTGCTAGGAGCTTCTTGGATAACAACATGAGAGACAACAGCCTTCTGGCAACAACAACATTCCAAGCGAACCCGAATATATTTACAGAGGTATCTTCTTTAAAAGAAGACACCCGATGACATGCATCTGCACCGGAGGATGTACCACAACCAGTTATACAATATCCTACCTGCAAGGGACCGATACAAGATGGATTGAAACAATCGTTGCGATGAATAAAATTCTCATTAACTCCATTTTCTGCTTCCTCATTCATTATAAACTGAACGAACACTGCAGAATACATGAGGTAGATCCAGTGTCACTTATAGCTCAACTGTGGATGACATGAGGTAACCGAATCAGCGAAAGAGCTTTAAGGGGTATACTTCTAAATGTATACCCAAATTCCAAATAATTACAAATACATACACACGCACACACACTCACACACACACACACATACAGGGAAGATGATGCCTTGGACGGGAAGAATTACAGAAGTATCAAACTATTAGATGAAGCAATGAAAATTACTGAGAGGGTCACAGACAAAATAATTAGGATGTGTGTTAGACTAGAAGAGATGCAATTTGGTTTTGTGCCACAGCGAAGAACCTCTGATGCTATATTCCTGGTAAGGCAGCTGCAGGAGAAGTACAAAGCCAAAGATAAACTCTTGTACTGGGCCTTTGTTAAACACGGAGAAAGGCTTTGACAGGATCCCTTGATCCCTTATTTGGCGGTCACTGCAAAAACTAGGGATGGACAAATGGTTGGTGAGAGCGTTACAAGTCATGTACAGGGATGCTGTCAGTAAGGTGAGGTTTGGCATCGTGTGTAGCAATGAATTAGGGTACAAGTAGGGGTTCACCATGGATTAGTCCTTAGCTCCTTCCTGTTTCAGAGTCCAGGTCCTCCAGGCAATAGAGGGAATTTAAGATGAACTGCTTCTAGGAGATCCCCAATGCTGATGACCTTGTTATCATAGCCGAATAACTTTCAGAACTAGGTAAATTTTAGGTATATCAGTAAGGACTAGAACCAAAGGACCCTAAACTTAGTCTAACAAAAACCAGTCTTGGTAAGTAGGAAAGCGGACAATTCACAAATCCCCTTAGGAAGATGGCACTGTTCGATCTGTAGAAAAAGCGTAGGTAGGAAGTTCATAAGATGTGCCCAGTGTAAGGTATGGACACATAAGTGTTGCAGCAATATCAGAGGAAGGTTAACAGGGATAATAGTTTTTTCTGTTTGGAAGGTGCACAGGTACAATAAACAGCACAAATGTAGAGAAAATAGAGCCCATCAATTGCCAGGTAAGTAAGCTACTGGGAGTTGATAGTTTCCGCTATCTAGGTGGCCAAGTCAGGAGTGTGGTTTGTTCTTCCTTGAGTGTAGCTGCAAGAATAAGAATAAGACGTGCAAAGTTCAGAGTGATCTTAACTCTAATGGTAACAAAGAGCGTCTCCCTGAGATTGAAAGGCAGACGTTATGATGCATGTGTGTAAACAACTATGTTACATGTCAGTGAAACATGGGATGTGACCTCTCTGAGGACTTCCATAGGCTTGAAAGAAATGAAGCCAGTATGCCTCGCTGGATGTACAATCTCAGTGTGCATGTACGACAGAGTATAGGAATCTTGAGAGAAAAGCTGAGCATTGAAGACATCAAATAGGGTGTGCAAGAGAGACGTCTGCGTTGGTATGGTCTTGCGATGTGTATGGACATGGACAGCTGTGTCAAAAAGTGCCGATCTCTAACTGTGGAAGGATCCTTTGGAAGACGGAGACCCAAGAAGACTTTCGATGAGTTGATGAAGAATGATCTCCAACCGTTGGACATCATAGAGGAGATGACAAGTGACCGAGAGCCCTGGTGATATTCTCTGCGGGAGAGGACATGTCAGGCCAAGTGACGATAAGGATGTGGTCGTGCCAGTGTCCTATAAGTGGCAGCCGTGCATCATAGCCGTGGCTGTTCGCTTCCGGTGCCATGTCAATGAAACCTGGGTATCATAGTTGTGGTCACCGATGGTGCCATGTAAATTGGCACCTGGGAATTATCGTCGTTGGTGGTGCCATTTAAATGGCAACCATCCGTGAATCGTAGTCGTGGCCATTGTCGGTGTCATGCAAGTGGCACCCGTGCCGGTGGCATGTGAAACGCCAATTACACACCAGGGGTGGTTGGCATTAGGAAGGACATCAAGCTGTAGAAACTATGCCAAATCAGACAGGAACGTGGGGCAGCTCACCGACTCATAATCTCCTGTCAAACCAGCCGACACATGCCAGTATGGTGAGTGGATGTTAAATGATGATAATGATGACGATGATGGTGATGACGATGATGGCTATAACGCACAAATAGAGACATAGACATACACAAATATGAAAATAACAATCAAAATTATCATTGGTTAAAAAAAAAAATATATATATATATATATATATATATACATGTGTATATTTAGGGCTAAAAACCACTATGTGGACAGCCATGTGCTAGAAGAAGATCACATACGATCTAACCATAAATCCATGCATCTCCAGTACATATATATATATGTATGTATATGTCTCTCTCTATACAAATATATAGACATATACATATATATATGTATATATATATATATATATATATATATATATTATATATATATATAACATATATATATATATATACATATATATATATACATATATATAATGTATATATATATACATATATATATATATACATATATATATATGTATATATATATAATATTATATATACATATATTATATGTATATATATATACATATATATATATACATAATTGGTGAATTGAGAATGGAGCTGAACGCAGATGAAAGAAATCGTTTTATTCATTCTACACGTGTTTCGAAAGCACAAATTACCAAAATCCGATTGAATAATGGGACCTATGTGTATTTCTTCAGGAAGAAAAAAGGAAATCCGTTGGAAAAACAAAAAACAGAACAGAGGCAGAGCAAAAAACAAATCGAACTGTGCTCCTAAGAGCCCATGGCGAAACTCCGTTTCGCCATGGGTCTTAGGAGCACAGTTCGATTTGTTTTTGCTCTGCCTCTGTTCTGTTTTGTTTTTCCAAGGATTTCCTTTTTTCTTCCTGAAGAGAAAGACACAATATGGTCCCATTATTCAATCGGATTTGGTATTTGTGCCTTTCGAAACATGTAGAATGAATAAAACGATTCGTTCAATCTGCGTTCAGCCCATTTCTTCAATTCACCAATAATGTTTTAATTTCAATTATCCGCACCAACGCACGGTTGCAACGCCAGATGGTTGTACCCCAACCGTGCTGTTCACTGCTGTGATTTTGCTACTAAGGTATCGGTTAAACTTTTGATTAATCTACTACAAGATTATTCATCTTTCTATTTCACATATATATATACATATATATATATGTATATATATATACATATATATATATATACATATAATATATATATATACATATATATATATATATATATACATACATAATTATATATATATACATATTATATATATATACATATATATATATGTAGATATATATACATATATATATGTATATATATATACATATAATATATATAATATATATATATAGGTATATATATATATACATATATATATACTTATATATTATATATATATATATACTTATATATATAATATATATATATATAGATATGTATCTATGTCTATAATATATACATAGTGTATGTATGTATGTATGTATGGATGTCAGACCTTGACTACTGGGGTAGACTAGAGAAGTTGAAATTCTATTCACTCCAACGATGCCGTGAACGCTACATTATCTGTATGATGTGGAAAATATTCCATCAGCACTGTCCGAATGATGTTGGCATCACCTTCAAAATACATCCAAGGCTTGGACCACGTGCCATCCGTCACACAAAAATCTAAATCGCATCACATAACGACAATACGGCACAAACTATTTCACCTCAATTGGACCCGCTCTCTTCAACATTACACCAGGACACGTCAAAAAAGAAACTGACCACACAAAATCAAGAAGTCTTTGGACAAATTCCTTCAAACAGTCCCGGACAAACCACCCACACTCGGATATGTCTCCGCAAACAATAACTCTCTGCTCGAATGGGCCTTGGTGCCCAAATCCTGAACTGAAAGACTTCGCCAGGTGGTGCTATTAAGTTAGACATGGCTTGGGCCAATACTGGCCAAAACCTTTCTAAGTTATTCTAAGTATGTATGTATATTATTTACACAGAAATGAGTACAACACACCCATACATATATACATGGTTGTAGAATAAGAAGCTTTTTTCCCAACCATACACGGTTCTACGTTGAATCCCTCTGCATGCAAACTCAGGCAAGTATATTCCACTCTTACCTAGAGCTGAACAAAATCTTGTTAGTGGATTTGGTAAATGAAAACTGAAAGAAGCTTCATAATAGCTGTGTGCCTATGTATGTGTGTGTGTGAGTGTTTGTGTATATGTGTGTGTGTGTGTGTGTGTGTGTGTGTGTGTGTGTGTGTGTGTGTGTGTGTGTGTGTGTAGTAGTTCAGCAAAGAGGCTGAAAGGATAAGTGGTATGCTTAAAATAATAAAAGTACTGGGATCGATACAGTAGACCAAAAATTCAAGGTGATGCCCCAGCATGACCGCAGTCAAATGCCTGAAACAATTAATATATATATATATATATAATATATATATATATATATATATATATATATATATATATGATGTCTGTTATATTTTGGTTCATCTCATAATAACCTTGTTTTATTTCACTATTAAAGATATTATTATCAGTGGTGGTGGTCAGTTGGACAGTCAACACCGCTAATATCAACATCAACATGATCAATATACAATTCCTCCACAAACACAAGGCTTTTGTAGTACATGTGATTAAATCTATTCCCATTATTTTACTGGTACCTTGATGATATTTATATTATACAGATCAATATAATACTGGAGAGTGTATATAATATGTATTTATTAACTAACCTGCTTCAGCATCGCACACACCACTTTATATTTTCGCCTGAAAGTAATGGATGAGGAAAGAAAAACATGAAAAAAAAGCAAACATCACACATCTTGAGATAATAGTTATTAGGTCATTAAAGAAAACAAATGTAATTAGATCACAATAACTTAATTACAGCAATTATTACACACATACTCACACACACATATATATTTATTCAATACACACTCTACACAGTAGAACAATGATATATACACACCTGAGTAAACCCAGAAATGTAAAGACAGGAAAAATACTGCTAAGAATTCTGACAGCTTATATAAACATGAAATTTAGGAAGGAAAGAAGGGCTACAGGTAATCATATGAACCCCAGTACATGACTGGTATTGTATTTTATCAACCTTGCAAAGATGGAAGGAGAAGTTGACATTGGCAGGATTTGAACTCTGAACGTAAAGAGTCGTAAATAAAATAACACAATTTATTTTCTTCAAAAGTAATAAGAAACAAGAACTGGAGAAAAGAAGGAAGACAGTTTATTAAAGGAACCCCTGGGTATTACTGGTACAGATTATATTGACCCCAGAGTGATAGTAAATATTCTGGTAGGATTTGAACATGGAACATAAAAGAGACAAATGTAAATACTGTAAGGGGATGATTCTGTATTTAGCCCAGGGTCGGAATAAATAGGGAAACTACAAGGAGAGAGAGTGAGGAAGAAAGAGAGAAAGAGAGAGAAAGTAGTTATAGATGGGATGAAAGGAAGAAGAGAGAGGATTTGAACCTGTGACGTTGAGGAAATGGAGAACGAGATGAAGTAAAGTGTCCAGTCAGGCAACAACAATAACAATTATGGTGATGATTAATTAATAAAGTAGATTACAGTGTTATTTCAGTGCGAAAGAGAGAAGAAAGACAATGACCCCATGGTGGGATTATGACATAAATGACTGAATGAAAAAGAAACAAACATTATTGAAAACATAAAAGAAACAGATTTGGATATTCCAGATCCAATGGGGACTTACTCCCGAACTGCCTCATGCAGTGGTGTGTCTCCATTGTTGTCCACAACATTGGCATCGATGCCATTGTGACCCAACAAAATGTCGACAATGTGCAAGTATCCCCGTGAACAGGCCACGTGCAGCGGTGTGCGACCATCTTCATTTCGAGGATTAACCTGATAAAGAAAAGAATAAAAACATTAAAAATGGTGTCTGAAAGGGGAGTCGGGTGGTGAAGAATTAAAAGAAAAACTCACAGAAAAAGAGAAGAGAAGGAATGAAATTAATTAAACAGGTGGAATGATTGGGGTGGGGAGTAGGTAATGGAGATTTCTATTGTATATACACACACGTGTATACACACATACATATGTACATATAAATATATTTATATACGCACACACAAACACACGCATATAGGATGAATGACTCAATAAATAAACACATAGAGCAGCAAAATGTGTGTGTGTATATGTGTGTGTTCGCGTGTGTATGTTCATAGTTACATTTATTCTTTTATTCTTTCATTTGTTTCAGTCATGTGACTGTGGCCATGCTGGGGCACTGTCGTTAGTCGAGCAAATCGACCCCAGTAAGCCTAGTACTTATTTTATTCATTTCTTTTGCAGAAACGCTAGTTTACGGGGACGTAAACACACCAGCATCGGTTGTCAAGCGATGTTGGGGGACAAACACAGACACACAAACACACGCACGTACACACAGACACACATAACACACACACACATACACAAACTCATATGTATATATATATATATGTACACACACACACACATATATAGATTTATACATATTTATATATATATACATACGACGAGCTTCTTTCAGTCTCCATCTACCAAATCCACTCACAAGGTTTGCCCAGCCTGGGGCTATAGCAGAAGACACTTGCTCATTGTGCCATGCAAAGAAAATGAACCGGGAACCATGTGGTTGGTAAGCAAGTTACTTACCACACAGCCACACCTGCGCCTCTCTCACTACATATATATATATATATATATATATATATATATATTGTGTGTGTGTGTGTAAATAGATCTTTTTTACTCTTTTGCTTGTTTCCATCATTTGACTGTGGCCATGATGGAGCACCACATTTAGTTGAGGAAATTGCCACCAGGACTTATTCTTTGTAAGTCTAGTACTTATTCTATCGATCTCTTTGCCGAACCGCTAAGTTACGAGAGCGTAAGCACACCAGCATCGGTTGTCAAGCGATGGTGAGTAACAGACACGCACACTCAAACACACAAATATATATATAAAAAAATATATATATATACATATATAGGACGGGCTTCTTCCAGTTTCCGTCTACCAAATCCACTCACAAGGCTTTGGTCGGCCCGA
>NW_021834846.1:40000-46725 GCF_006345805.1 Octopus sinensis
AATAATGACTAATGAATTGGATCGATGACTAAAGAGAAGCTTGTTGTTGTTGTTGTTGTTTGCTAGTCTGCTGTTGTGCTGTTGTCCCACTGCCCTTTTCTATGGCATCTTTGGATATTGAACCTGTGTCTGCAATTGCAACAAATTTACAAACAAAAACACATCTGCAGATTTTACTTGATTCTCAACTTACCAAATCACAGCCAAATGCAAAGCTGTCTCACCCCATCGGTCTTTCGCTCCGACCTGGCCTCCTGCGTCTATCAAAATGTCGATGATTCTTCTATCGGCGCCCACTTCAGAGGCCAACATTAAAGGAGTTCGTCCCAACCAATCACTAGGTTTATTAATCTGTAATGAAGAAAGTGAGGACATGTGAAATAGAGAAATTCCATTTTCTCCCTCTCTCTCTCTCTTTTCTCTCTTTGTCTCTCACTCTCTTTCTCGTTTTCTTTCCTCTTTCTCTCCTTCTTTCTCTCTCTATCTCCCTCTTTCATTCCTATACTTCTCTTTCTCTCTCTCTTTCTTTCTCCTCTCTCCGTGTCTCTTTTACTCTATCTCTCTTTTCTCTCTTTGTCTCTCACTCTCTTTCTCGTTTTCTTTCCTCTTTCTCTCCTTCTTACACTCTCTATCTCCCTCTTTCATTCCTATACTTCTCTTTCTTTTCTCACTTTCTCTCTCTCTCTCTTTCTTTATCGTCTCTCCGTGTCTCTTTTACTCTCTCTCTCTCTCTCTGTTTTCTCTCTTTGTCTCTCACTCTCTTTCTCGTTTTTTCCTCCTTTCTCTCATTCTTTCTCTCTCTATCTCCCTCTTTCATTTCTATCCTTCTCTTTCTTTTCTCACTTTCTCTCTCTTTCCCCTTTTTCTCTCTCTCTTTCTTTCTCCTCTCTCCGTATCTCTTTTACTCTCTCTCTCTCTCTGTTTTCTCTTTGTCTCTCACTCTCTTTCTCGTTTTCTTTCCTCTTTCTCTCATTCTTTCTTTCTCTATCTCCCTCTTTCATTTCTTTCCTTCTCTTTCTTTTCTCACTTTCTCTCTCTTTCTTTCTCTCTCCGTGTCTCTTTTACTCTCTCTCTCTCTTTCATTTCTCTCTTTTCCCATTTTCCTTTCCTCTCTTTCTCTCTCTCTCATTTCCTTCCCCTTTCTCTTTTTCTTTTTTCTCTTATCTTTCTCTTTATCTATTTTTCAATTTCTCTCTTTCTCTCTCCGTATCTCTCTCTCTTTCATTTCTTTCCCTTTCTATTCTTACATTCTTTCTCTCTTTTTCTTTCTCTCTTTTTCTTTCTCTTTCTCTCTTTTTCCACTTCTCTTTCTTTATCTCTCTCTCTATTACCTTTTTTTCTTTCTTTCTCTCTCTGTCTCCTTCACTATTCCTTTTCTCTCTTTCACCCAACCTTTTTCTTTTTCGTCTCTCTTTCTCTTTAACTTTTATCTCTTTCTCTCTCTTTCTCTCTGTTCTTCTCTTTGCCTTTTCTATCTTTCTTCCTTTTTCTCTTTTACTTGTCTCTCTGTTTTTGATGTCTTTTCTCTTTTCTTTTCTCTCTCTCTCCCTTTCTTCTCTCTTTCTTCTTCTCTCACTCTCTCACAATTTCTTTTCTATTTTTCTCTCTCTGTCTCTTACTCTTTGTTCTCTCTTTCTCTCTCTTTCCTTCCGCTTTTCTCTCTCTCTTTCCTATCTTTCTTTCTCTCTCTCTATTTCCCAATCTCTTTTCTCTCCTATATTCCCCTCTTTCCCTTTTCTCTTTCTCTCCCTCTCCTATTCTTATCTCTCACTTTCTTTTTCCCCCTTTCCCTCTTTCTTTCTCCCGCTTTCTTTTTCTCTTCTCTCCTTCTACCCCACTCTTTTACCTTTCTCTCCTGCTTTACTTTTCGCTCTTTTTCTATTCTCTCTTCATTATCTCTCCCTTTTCTTTTACCTCTTTCTCTCTTTCTATCACCCTTTTTCTCTTTCGTTCTAACTCTCTCTTTCTTTCCTATCTTCCTCTTTCTCTCTGTTATCTCTTTTCACTGGTAATTTTTCTCTTCTCTCTTCCTCTCGCTCTCTCACTTTCCTTTTCTCTATTCCTCCCTCTCCCTCTCATTCTTTCAGTCTCTTTGTCCTTTCCTTTCCCTTTTCTTTCCCTCTTTTCCTTTTCTCCCTTTAAGGGACTTACATTTTTCTTTTCTCTCCTCTCTTGCCTTCTCCTTTCTTTTCTCTCTTTCTCCCTCTTTCTTTTCTCTCATTCTCTTTATTCCTTTTACGTCTCTTTTAACCCTCTCTTTCTCATTTCTCTCTCTTTCAGTGTTTCTTTTTCCTCTTTCTTCCTCTCTCTCTCTCCCATTTTCTCTCTTTATTTCTCTCAGTACCTTTTTCTTCTCTCATCTTCCATCTTTCTCTCTTCCTCTCCCTCTTTCTCTTTTTCTATTCTCGCTCTCTTCCTCTCTGCTTCTTTTCTCTCTCTTTTTATTTCCTGGCTTTCCTTCTCTCTCATTTCCTCATTGTCTTTCTCTCTTTCTTTTTCTTTATCTCTCTACCTTTCGTCTTCTCATTCTTCCTCTCGTTTCTTTTTATCCTTCTTCCTCTCTCTCACTCTTTCATTTCTCTCCTTTTTCTCTTGTTTCTTTCTCTCTCTCTCTTTCCTTTCTCGCTCTCTCACTTTTTCCTCCTTCTTTCTCCCTCTTGTTTTCTTTTTATCCTTCTTCCTCTCTCTCACTCTTTCATTTCTCTCTTTTTAATATCGTTTCTTTTTTCTCTCTCTTTTTTTCTCGCTCTCTCGCTTTTTTCTCCTTCTTTCTCCCTCTCGTTTTCTTTTTATCCTTCTTCCTTTCACTCACTCTTTCATTTCTTTCTTTGTTCTCTTGTTTCTTTTTCTCTCTCTCTTTCCTTTCTCCTACTTTCGCCCTCTCGTTTTCTTTTTATCCATCTTTGTCACTCTCATTCTTTCATTTCTCTCTTGCTTCCCCTAGTTTCTTTTTTCTCTCTTTCTTTTCTCGGTCTCTCACTTTTTTCTCCTTTCTTCCTCTTGTTTTCTTTTTATCCTTGTTCCTCTCTCTCACTCTTTCATTTCTCTCATTCTTCCTCTCGTTTCTGTTTCTCTCTCTTTCTTTTCTCGCTCTCTCACTTTTTTCTCCTTCTTTCTTCCTCTCGTTTTCTTTTTATTCTTCTTCCTCTCTCTCACTCTTTCATTTCTCTCTTCTTCACGTTTCTTTTTCTCTCTCTTTCTTTTCTCGCTCTCTCGCTTTTTTCTCCTTTCTTACTCTCGTTTTCTTTTTATCATTCTTTCTCTCTCTCACTCTTTCATTTCTCTCATTCTTCCTCTCGTTTCTTTTTCTCTCTCTTTCTTTTCTCGCTCTCTCTAATTTTTTTTCTCCTTCTTTCTCCCTCTCGTTTTTTTTATCCTTCTTCCTCTCTCTCACTCTTTCATTTCTCTCTGTCTTCCTCTCGTTTCTTTTTCTCTCTCTTTCTTTTCTCGCTTTTATCTCCTTCTTTCTCCCTCTCGTTTTCTTTCTTTCCTTCTTCCTGTCTCTCACTCTTTCATTTCTCTCTTTCTTCCTCTCGATTCTTTTTCTCTCTCTTTCTTTTCTCGCTCTCTCTAATTTTTTTTCTCCTTCTTTCTCCCTCTCGTTTTCTTTTTATCCTTCTTCCTCTCTCTCACTCTTTCATTTCTCTTCTTCTTCCTCTCGTTTCTTTTTCTCTCTATTTCTTTTCTCGCTCTCTCGCTTTTTTCTCATTTCTCAGTTTCTTTTTCTTTTTATCCTTCTTCCTCTCTCCATTCTTTCATTTCTCTCTTTCTTCCTCTCGTTTTTATTCTCTCTCTTCCTTTTCTCACTCTCTCACATTTTTCTCCTTCCTTCTCCCTCTCGTTTTCTTTTTATCCTTCTTTTTTTCTCTCACTCTTTCATTTCTCTCTTTCTTCATCTCGTTTCTTTTTCTCTCTCTTTCTTTTCTCGCTTTTATCTCCTTTCTCCCTCTCGTTTTCTTTTTATCCTTCTTCCTCTCTCTCACTCTTTCATTTCTCTCTTTCTTCCTGTTCGTTTCCTTTTTCATTCTCTTTCTTTTCTCACTCTCAGTCTTTTTTCTCCTTCTTTCTCCCACTCCTTTTCTTTTTATCCTTCTTCCTCTCTCTCACTCTTTCATTTCTCTTTTTCTTCCTCTTGTTTCTTTTTCTCTCTCTTTCTTTTCTCGCTCTCTCGCTTTTCTCTCTTCTTTCTCCCTCTCGTTTTCTTTTTATCCTTCTTCCTCTCTCTCACCCTTTCATTTCTCTCTTTCTTCCTGTCGTTTCCTTTTTCATTCTCTTTCTTTTTTCACTCTCAGTATTTTTTCTCCTTCTTTCTCCCACTCCTTTTCTTTTTATCCTTCTTCCTCTCTCTCACTCTTTCATTTCTCTTTTTCTTCCTCTTGTTTCTTTTTCTCTCTCTTTCTTTTCTCGCTTTCTCGCTTTTCTCTCCTTCTTTCTCCCTCTCGTTTTCTTTTTATCCTTCTTCCTCTCTCTTACTCTTTCATTTCTTTCTTTCTTCCTCTCATTTCTTTTTCTCTCTCTCTTTCTTTTCTTGCTCTCTCGCTTTTTTCTCCTTCTTCCTCCCTCTCGTTTTCTGTTGATCATTCTTCTTCTCACTCTTTCATTTCTTTCTTTTTCTCTATCTCTTTCTTTTCTCGCTCTAGCGCTTTTTTCTCCTTCTTTTTCCCTGTCGTTTTCTTTTGATCTTTCTTCCTCTCTCTCACTCTTTCTTTTCTCTATTTCTTCCTCTCGTTTTCTTTTTCAATCTCCTTCTCTTTATCTTTTCTCTCGTTTTTTCTCTCTCTCTTTCTCTGTTTCGTTTCTTTTTGTCTTCTCTATAGTTCTCTCTCAATTTTCCTTTCCTTTCCTCTATTCCTCTCTTCTTTTTTCTCTTTCTTTTTCTTTCTCTCTTCTACTTGTTTCAGTCATGAGACTGCGGCCAGGCTCGGGCTCCTATCGATTTTGTCTTTTATGTGTGGTACCTTTTCTGTCTAATTAGCATAACCTACAGCTCTCTTTTGCTCCAGGGCTATGTAACAGGGATACAAATACACCAACACCGGTTTTCAATTAGCAGTTAGGGACACACACTTGCATAGATACACATGCATACACACACACACACACACACCACATATACGAGTTCATAACACCTGTAAGGATGTGTTTTATTTATTCACCAAAGTGAATGGAGCCTGCAGGAAGCTCTTATATCTGTCACACTTCCGTTCATGGGCCTCGTTACAACCCGCTCCCCACGTGACTGTTCGTTCAATTATGATAATTTTCTGGGCCTTTTTAGACATCAGAACTTCATCAGGCCTCAGGGTTGTATGGATAACCTGGGGAAACTGCAATCTCTTCCCTAAGTCTACCTTCATATCCCATGGTTGAGACCCTTGCAGCAAGCTATGTATTGCTTTTGCTGGCTTTACTGGTTTCTCTCCCTCTTCAACGAACTTAATTGCGGCAGTTATCTTCCCTTGGTGATGATGTTTCTTACACCTTTACTGCTCCAGGGTGTGAGTAAGTATTTGTATCTTCCTTGAGAAAGAGTTATTCTGCACCCTGCCAGGATGTGTGCCAGAGTGCCCCTTTCCCACAAAGTCTACACAGCTGGTCTTCCCTCAAACCCTATTTGTACAGGTTTGTTGGCGTCGGGAGTGTGTCATACACAGCTCCATGCAGGAAGGAGATCTGCAAAGGTTCCAGCCTCCACAGGTCAGTCCATGTGAGCTTCCTCTTAGGGAGATCCCATTTAGTCCATGCACTCAGAGATACCAACTCCACAGCTCTTGATTTCCTTTTATCTTCCTCCTGGTACCGCACCGCTTTCTCGGTCATATCCCGCCTCTCCTTGGTGTCTACTTTCTTCTATTGTTGGAAATAGGAAGAGCCAAGTCCCTGGTGACCCCAACATGTAGCTCCAATTATGACGCGTGGCTCCAGCATGCCTTCAGCCTGAGCGACAGCGGTGCTAGTTACCCACACCTTGTGGTAATACCTGCATGTCTGACAAGCTCGTCCTTAGAGACTCTGTACATCATTACATTACATTTTGCTACTTTAAATTCCTCCATTAAATACGACAGGGGAAGTTATAGCCTTCCAGTTCTTATGGACAGGCCTACTGAAGTGAAGCTTGGGAAACTCCTAGCAATCTTCGGAGGTATTTAGTTATCTTTCTGTCCACCCTTTCCACACTTGTCATTGGAGCATCATACAGCGTCAGCAACCATATGAGTCTTGGGACCAGTCTGTGTTGGTAGAGCCATGCCCTGAACTTTCCTGGAAGCCCTGATCTATCAATCCTCATCAGCCACTCCTCTGCTTGCTTCACAATTTTGGTGACATTGCTTCTCTCTGACAGCGACTTGTCAAACATCTTTTCAAGGCATTTACTAGGATTTACCTCTATTGATGGAATGCTCCTTGCACTTGGAGCCTGATTTTGTTGGTTACCTTACTGCCCTCCCTGATTACCATGCTCTCCGAAATGCTTAGGAAGATGGTTCAATTCATGCATAAGCTCAATGAAGAGAAAGAAAACCACTTTATGTTTGTCACTGAATCTAATACAAAGTAATTATTTGAGACTAGATATCTGTGGGAACTTCTGGATGACACCAACTTCTGTTGAATATGTTCAAAATGTGAAAAAGTGGATACAAATGAAAGGAAACGATGGGGGAATAAAAACATAAATAAGGCAGTGCTTCGTTTTAAATTAAGTGCTTCGTTAGTACTTT
>NW_021834847.1:0-5000 GCF_006345805.1 Octopus sinensis
TGTATTCATCATTCATGGATACATATGCATGCATGCATGCATCCATCCGTCCATCCATCCATCCATCCATCCATCATACTACATACATGCATACATACACACACCACATACATACATACATACATACTACATACATACATACATACATACATACATATATACACACATATATACAAACATAAAGACATCATTCGGTTACTATAAACGAAACGCAAAAACGTGTCATTAATCGTTGAAAATATCAAATGTAAAGAAACCCTATTTTTTCTTACTTATTTCACCTTTACTTCACTCGCTGTTTCCAGAGAACATCATGGCGTGTGCATACAACAAGAGAGAGTGGAAATCAGTTGACACCATTAATGACAGAGTAGTTATGTTGGGGTTGTAGTGGTTGAGTGGCTGGCAGAGAGGTAATCAAGACCTTAGTAAACAATTAAAAAGGTTTCCTCGAAGATTTTTGGCCGGGCCTTTAGATATGTAGCTTTTTACATTGGCAAACAACCGGAAGATGTACGGAAATTGTTGAAATTTTGCCTCGTTGAAACACAAGCTAGTTCTCCACACGTCGTATGAATGTCGTTTTTCTCTCTGTTTTCACTCGTCTTTTTTGTTGTTTTGTTTTGTTTTCGTCTCGTTTTGTTTTTCCTCACGTATTTAGAATAAGATATAAAAAAAAAGTTCCATCTTAGGGAATTATGCAAATCTGGTGTGAACGTGAGCGAGAGAAATGAGATGGAAGAACAGATAATGTTGCTTCGTTTATTATTATCATTATTATTATTATTATTATTATTATTATTATTATTATTATTATTATTATTATTGCAACTACTTATTTAAGGCGGCAAGATTGCAGAATTGTTAGTACGCCGGGCAAAATGGATGGCGGTAATTCGCCCGTCGCTGCGTTCTGAGTTCAAATTCCTCTGAGGTCGACTTTACTTTTCATTCTTACGTGTTCGATAAATAAAGTACCAGCTGAGAACTGGAGTCGGTGTACTCGACTATCCTACCCACCAAACTTCAGATATGGTACCTATAGTAGAAAGGATTATTATTGCCTTTGCACAGCTTCTAACGCTGGAGATGTACTAAAGTGTAAGCTGTTCACTGTAAGAAAAGGTAATTAATCTGTTCCAAGCAGTGCGGTTTTCTGCAAGTGCTCCACCCTTATTGCAGCCCCTATTTGTTCCATTTACCTCACAAGATTTTTACTCACTGTTCCCAGGGCTCCGACAATTATTGGTACAACTACCACCTTTTTCATCGACCACAAATGCCTAACCTCCCAAGCTAACCTGTCATATCTATCGACTTTTCCTTCTTACTTATCGCATACCTTGTTGTCAGCTGGGTATGCTTTATCTATGATCTAGAATATTTGTTTTCTTTCTCAATTAAGACTATGTCTGGCTTCCTATTCTCTATTTCATGGTCGCACTGATCATAAATTCCGCGGGATCTTTGCATTATCAACATTTTCGATGATGCCTTCGGGTTTGTGGTCGTACCACATTTTTACTCTGTCAGATCCATACATGTTGCAAAAGTGTCCAATGGACAAGCTTTGGCAACATTATCAGTCTCAGTCTAGGCTTGTACTCCACCTTAATTTTTGTGTTATGTCTTTCTCCATCAATGTATGCATTTCCAATAACCTTAAGTTCTTGTAGTCCGTCTCTTCTCTCTCTCTTCTGCTTCATAATCTCCTCGACGGTATCGTTACCCCGTCCATGCATTTGATTTTGCTTCTCATAAAGATGTATTTATTGTTCCTTGTCCATATCCACATATTCTGCAGTTATTGTTATGTTTTCATTTCATTATATGTTTTTGGTAATTTCTGCTAGGGAAATCCTTCAGTCTCTCCTTTGAGTCCTGAGCTTCTCAACCATTGCTGGGATTTTTCTCTGTCTATTTCTTTTGCATTAATTTAGCCTGATGTTGGTATGTTTACGTCTACTTCACTTCGCGGTTCGGGAAAAGTGTCCGATAGAATAAGTACTAGCCTTACAAAGAATACGACTTAGGGTTGATTGGTTCAACTGAAGGCGGTGCTCCAGCGTGGCTGCAGTCAAATATCTGAAACACGTAAAAGAATAAAAGAATAAATGTGTGTGTGTGTGTACGTTATGTATGCATGCGTATCATCTTCTAACTTTTACTTCTTCACGTCATTAGCCTGCGGTCATGCTGGGGCACTGCTTGCTAAGTTTTTTTTATGGAATAAATTGTCATCAGGTTCGTCAATCTCTTTTGCCGAAATGCTATGTTACAGGAAATAAAATGCTCCATCACTAGTTGTCAAATGGTGGAGGGGAATAAAATATAGAGAGAGACAGAAATACAAAGACAGACAGAAACACACACACACGCACACACGCATACACACACACACACATACACGCGCGTATGCATATACGATGGACAGCTTTCCACTTCCGTCAACCAAACACACTCAAAAAGTTTTGGTCTTTTTGTCGCCGATGCATAACAGTCTCTCCTCTACACGCCACTGATGTTATCCAAGTAAAAAGCAGAGGCCGAAACAGCTTGGCACTAGTTACGTTGCCACTCAATTCTAGAGCTGAAGGAACTAGATCGACGTGAAATAAAGTACCTTACTCAACGGGTACAACACAGATCGGCCCGGTAATCGAACTCATTATCTCATTATTGTGAGCCCGACACTCTAATTACTTAGCCTTTTATAGATTCATATCAAAACATGTGTGTATGTGTTTGTGGGTGGATGTAAGTATGTGTGAGTGCGTGTTTGCGCCTCCACTGAAGCAGCGTGGAATACACTGTGTGCCCTACATCTCTGACAACCAAACATAGTTCGTTAAATACTGAACAGGGCATTGCCATTGGCTTCAATGTGTGCGTGTGCATACATTTTACTATATATATATATATGTGGGTATATGCATGTGTCAGCTGTTTGTGCGCATGCGCATGTGCGTGCGAGTGTGCGTGGTGAGTAAAGTGATATGGAACATTGTAACGATAATTTTAAATTGTAACTTTCTGTCGTAAGGTGTGGAGATGCTGGAGAAGTATGTAACGGATGTGTTCTTTTTCCTTTTTTCATTTTCTTTTTTGTTTTTTTTTATTGTAACTGATGACATTAGCATGTGTGTCCGTTCAGAGTTGTGTACTTTATGCTCTCGCTCGACTAAGTGGAACACGGTTAATACCAAAAGCTGAGTGAAGCCTAATGGGTTCAGAACATGTTAAGGATCATCAGTTCCCTCCTGTTGACATGTCGTCACATAGACAACCATAGACCCAACCGCAAATGTACATATATTCGCAAAAAGACCCGAAAACAGACAGAATCACACACACAAACATACACATACAGAAACATACGTTACATACATCGTGATAAATATCTGCTAACACATTTTACTCCCTATTGCCCTCTTTGTTTTGCTTTCTATTAAACCATCTATCTATCTATCTATCTTCTATCTATCTCTATCTATCTATCTATCTATCTATCTATATCGATCTATTATCTGCTATCTATCTATCTATCTATCTATCTATCTATCTATCTCTCTATCTATCTATCTATCTCTTCTCTACTCTATCTCCCTCTACTCTATCTATCTATCTATCTATCTATCTCTCTCTATCTATCTCTCTCTCTCTCTCTCTATCTCTATATATATATATATATATATATATATATATATATATGAGTGCTAATATATACACGCACACAACGCACATGTATGTGTTTCCTGTGGTGTGAGAGTTTATTTGTAGTACAGAATAATTATAGGTAGCATTCTACATACACATATATACATAAAAACACATGTGCATATATATATATATATATATATATATATAAATATGTGTGTGTGTATATGTATATATATGCATATATATACATGGTTATATATACATGCTTATACATATATCTATATATGTGTATGTGTGTATATACATAGCTTCACAAATTCGATGATATACAGTGGTAGAATGATATATACATAGGCACAACACCAGGAAAGTCCTCAGGGTAAAACATGCTTGTAATGTATGCGTAGACATGAAATCTGAAGTGGCTGCACCAGGCAGAACCAGATAAAGCTTTCAAATGATCGAAAACTTTCCGACACAGGAAGGCATACATACGCACCCATATTTACACATACGCATGCATGAATATATAAAAAAAACACATGATTACACTTATATACACCTCTGTGTCTCCACCTCTCTGTCACATTTCTCCGTTAATTTTTTTTTTTGTATTGTTATATATAAGCATTTCTGTGTATCCATTGAGGAGACATACATACATACATATAAACGTATATATATATACAAAAGACGACGACAGGTTATAAATATATATATAAGTATATATTGGACGACAGACAGACACACAAGTAGATAGATCGATAGGTAAATAGATAAGTAAGTATAGTTATATATATATATATATATATATATATATATGCATGTATGTATGTATATATAATTACCTGGGTTATTGTTCGTATATTTGTATTAACATTAAACTGTGGTATTTTACAACGAGGCTCTAACAAGGAATGTATTCTTTGGGATTCTAATTAACACAGACAAATACTTACATCCCACCCCACTTGGTTTTAAGCGAAAGGAAATAAATTTATATTAACATCCAATCAAAATTAGTTCGCTCCTCGAAGACAGAAAAAATTTTTGCTATGCCCTGTAAATTATCTTTTTCCAACAGCACAAAAACATCAACTCTTTAACGTACACAACAGTTTTGTTAGATAATCTTGTAGGAAATATGCTTTTTTCCAATATTCAACTTGCAGTTACAGAAATGAATCCACGAATCTAACAGGAAGCCGTATAATCAGAAAAAATACATCGCCTGAACGTATCCAGAATATCTGAAAGGTATTTGTAGCTAACGAATTTTACATACGTTAGAGTTATCATCGACATTTTAGAATGAGAAACAGGGTACATTTTGGGGAGAT
>NW_021834847.1:10000-15000 GCF_006345805.1 Octopus sinensis
CTTTGAACTGACCAAGGCCATTCATCCCATGTGATGAGAATGTATTTCATGTACTGCAAATTCTCGAGTATAGTCCGCCCTTGAGCATGAAAACGCTGGGAATTTTTAGGGGGCTGTACCTCTGAAAAACCTAAACCTTGTGTATAATACGCACCCATTCTCTAACTTGAGTCAAGGCGGTCTATATAATGTCCTTGGTTTCTAAAATTGTATACCGTAACGTCCTTTATTATTATTGTATATATATTATAAAGCAAACGTGTAGCTCTTTGTGCGTTTTGTTTGCAGAAAATAAAGAAATATCAGTAATAACAGTAATAACGTTTAATAAATGTTGCTTACTGCAAGTTATGGATGATTCTTTTATGACTTCATTGCTTTCAGGCTTAGCTTGAGGTATTTTCGCGCCCTACATCACAAAATGTGTCTGAATAAACATTGCCGGACAGCAAATAGAGATTCGAACATTGCTTAGAAAATAATTTTCATTTTTAACCTCGTATATAGTACGCAATAGGGATTTTGACCTTTAAATTTTGGGGAAAAAATGCGGATTATACTCGAGGATTTACGGTAATTGAAACAAAAAAATCAACACGTCTTATGTATAAATCTTCGTTATTCCATTTTCTAATTCACGTTATTGCTACTAAAATAACAACAATATAATATTCATTGAATAATTGTAAGTAACGATAAATAAAACGATCAAGACCTCCAAGAGAACCTTTTCACTGTTTTTCAACTTGGAAGGTATCACAACTAAGTACTTTCCAAATAATATTCTGCTGTCTAATACAAAGAACCACCGGGTGAATAGTAATATGTTGTTTTGTTTCGCCCTTTTCAAGCCTAGCCAGACTTATGGGAACGGTTTCCCGGTTTCTATGGCGTATGTGTTCTCCCCAGCTGGACGGACGCCAGTCCATCGCAGCGTTACTCAAGAAACAGGAACAAAGAGTGAGAGAAGGTAGGGGCGAAAGAGTACAACAGGGGTCGCCAACACCCCCTGCCGGAGCCTCGTGGAGCTTTAGGTGTTTTCGCTCAATAAACACACAACGCCTGGTCTGGGAATCGAAACCGCAATCCTCCGAATAGTAATAAAGCTGTAGTTATACAAATCAACATGACCCTAACAGTTTGCTGTCATTGCGTCTTTACCTAACACTTCCTGCTTATAAAAAATGTAATATATTTCCATATACACAATAAATATAGTTAGTAATGGCATGAAGTTTACTACACACGCGTTTTCTGCTTATAAAATAAAGGACATATGTAACTAAATGGAAAGCAAAAGAACAACACTATTTTTTTCCGTGCAAATATCTTAAGAAGTATATTCTTTTATCAATGTAAATTATCTTTCACTGCAGTCTCCACTCTTTCTTACCTTTTTACAAAACAGCAAATATTTTGGAATATACCGCTCAATGTGATACGGTTTTTGTGGCAACATCTCACAGATATAAAGATAAATATTATACTATTCTCTAATTTAAGACTTAGATAATATCTATCGCATACTAATTCGGAACATATTTTCATAGAGTCAAGTTAAGAGAGGAAACGGATTAACAGAAGGAAAAATTAACGAGCGAATTTGTTGATAAAATGAATCTATCATCTGAGAAATTCGCAATATAATAATTACTCGAAGTAGCGGATAAGAATACGAGAGAGCTAGAATGAGCACTAGAATGATTTCGAAAATAACAACACAACGCAAAAGAATTGTTAAAGGAAACCTCACATGGAATACTGAAGTGATGAAGTTTTGGTCTTGTTACTAGCCTCAAGCTGATACCTCGAGGCGTAAAATGATTAAAAACCATTAAGGTTTCGCTGCCACACAAGAATATTTTGCTGTTCTCAAATGGTATAAATTTAAGCTTTATCCGCTTAGTAACGAAAATAAATAAATAAGAAACTAACAAGTAAAACGAAAGAAAAAAAAAACAAACAAAATAAAATATAAATGAGAAAGAAAGTAATATATGAAGAAAGAGAAAATGAAAACAAAGACGAGAAGCTGAAGGGAAAAAAAAAGAAAGTAAGAAAGAAAGAAAGAAAGAAAGAAAAAACAAACACTTCAGAGTGAATATTAAGCGTGAACAATGGCATACATATGCGCCCTCACTTGACCAAGTATACTTTCAAAAGCGGTCAGAGAGAAACAAATAATAATAATAATAATAATAATAATAATAATAACAATAATAATGAAAATAATAATAGTAATAATAATAATATTAATAATAATAATAATAATAATAATACGAAGAAGAAGGAGGAGGGAGGAGGAGGAAGAGAGGGAAGTGGTGGAGAAGAAGGAGGAAGAGGAAGGGACGAAGAAGGAGGAGGAGGAAGAGGCGGAGAAGAAGACAGAGGGGGAGGAGGAGAAGGAGAAGTAGAAGAAGAAAAAGAAGAAGACGAAGAAGAAAGAAGAAGAAGAAGAAGAAGAAAGAAGAAGAAGAAGAAGAAGAAGAAGAAGAAGAAGAAGAAGAAGAAGAAGAAGAAGAAGAAGAAGAAGAAGAAGAAGAAGAAGAAAGAAGAAAAGAAGAAGATGCCTGTGTTGAAATTTAACTAACTAGTGTAACATCAGGGCATTGGCGTGTGTTATAGTCACAGTTATTCGGATTCTAGAATCAAAACTGTGGAAACTTTAGAGAGAGGAGGAGGGAAAGAGAGAGAGAAAGAGGGAGAGAGAGAGAGATTGGATGAGAGAGAGAGAATGGGAGAGAGAGAGATTGGATGAGAGAGAGAGAATGGAGAGAGAGAGATTGGATGAGAGAGAGAGAATGGGAGAGAGAGAGATTGGATGAGAGAGAGAGAATGGGAGAGAGAGAGATTGGATGAGAGAGAGAGAATGGGAGAGAGAGAGATTGGATGAGAGAGAGAGAATGGGAGAGAGAGAGATTGGATGAGAGAGAGAGAATGGGAGAGAGAGAACATTAGTGAGTATAGAACGTGAATGACAAAGATAGTTGATAAGAATGGTGTTTGTTTTATCAACGCGATATATCCAAACAAGATAAAAGGAAAAATAAAGGATTATATGAGAACATGAAGAACTGATAAAGTAAATATATTATACTTTTGGTGTAATTTAATTGAATCAAAGGAATCCGGAGAAAAAAAAATGTTGTGTTTAATTTCAACATTTTATCACACTGATATTAGTTATGTTTTGTTTTAATGCTCGTAGATTTTTACACAAATAAGCGAAAAGAGATTATGAAATGTTAATGTACCTTTCTTAGGAATAAGAGACAGTGAACTCACAAGGAGACGATTCTGTAGTTTCTAAAAACGCTGGAAATACCAGCTATATCGATTTGGAGAGTAAAAATAAATTTAAAGTAGGGAGTTGGATTCTAAACAGGCGCTGGCGTGACTTTGAGGCTAAGAAGATTGCTTTGCAGATACTTTTTTAGGTTTAGCGTCACTACCTGGCAACTTAGATTATCTCCAGAGAGAACATTGTCTTTATAAATGAATTCCGTAGACTAAAACTGCTTTGTATAAGGTTGTCCCAGAAGTTCGTAGAAAGTCTTGGAAAATAATGGTCTTTATTTTGAGGAATAATTTTTGTTGTTTTTGTTAGTACTTGGCGAGTAAAAATTCAATTTTCGCAAGTGTTTACGAACTTTTGGGACAACCTAATATTTTGTAATCTGGCCTGTGTAACAGTAACAATCTTTATTTTTTTAAATCTAAAGTTTTATTGCTTAACAGTTGTCCTTGTTATTAATAGACTACTGTAATGGGTGGGTTGTTAACAGTACAGGGAGAGTTTTAAAAGTCTAGATACACGTTAAATAAACACTCTAAATATGGTGTCCCTACTTCGCGGAAATTCAGTTATCGCGGCCGGTCTCGGAACCAATTTACCGCGATAAACGAGGGATCACTGTAAACGTATGGACCTCACATTTAGTCACATTTTCTAACCAAACCTGAAAATACTCTTTAGGCTAATGAGCTCCATTAAAATCAAAACCCTACAGAAGCACATGCACAATAGCATAAATATTCTAGAAAGTTCACAACATTCAAGCAAACATATACTGTCATAGTTGAAGCACTCCGTCAGTTACGACGACGAGGGTTCCGGTTGATCTGAATCAACGGAACAGCCTGCTCGTGAAATTAACGTGTAAGTGGCTGAGCACTCCACAGACACGTGTACCCTTAACGTAGTTCTCGGGAATATTCAGCGTGACGCAGAGAGTGACAAGGCCGGCCCTTTGAAATACAGGTACAACAGAAACAGGAAGTAAGAGTGAGAGAAAGTTGTGGTGAAAGAGTACAGCAGGGATCACCACCATCCCCTGCCGGAGCCTCGTGGAGCTTAGGTGTTTTCGCTCAATAAACACTCACAACGCCGGTCTGGAATCGAAACCGCGATCCTATGACCGCGAGTCCGCTGCCCTAACCACTGGGCCATTGCGCCTCCACTACTGTAATGGGTGGGTTGTTAACAGTACAGGGAGGGTTTTTAAAAGTCCAAATACACGTTAAATAAACACTGTAAATATGGTGTCCCTACTTCGCGGAAATTCAGTTATCGCGGCCGGTCTCGGAACCAATTTACCGCGATAAACGAGGGATCACTGTAAACGTATGGACCTCACATTTAGTCACATTTTCTAACCAAACCTCAAAATACTCTTTAGGCTAATGAGCTCCATTAAAATCAAAACCCTACAGAAGCACATGCACATGAGCATAAATATTCTAAAAAGTTCACAACATCCAAGCAAACGTATGCTGTCATAGTAATGTATATACATAGATGCCACACGGAGACAAACATTCGCACATATGCAAACACATATATACTACATATGAGTAAAAAATATATACGCATATATAGATACATTAACACATATATATTTCTTTAGTTTGTAAGAAGCAGTGCTACCTTCAGAATAATGTGTTTGTGTCTTTTTCTGTATGCATTTTGTTTTTGTTATTGTACCTGTGTTTGTTACTCA
>NW_021834847.1:20000-22500 GCF_006345805.1 Octopus sinensis
AAAGGTACGCATAGGTAGGCTGGTTACGCTCCTGGCATAGTCCACGAGGTTATTGTCTCATTTGGCTTGCCGGGTCTTCTCAAGCACAGCATATTTCCAAAAGTCTCGGTCACTAGTCATTGCTTTGGTGAGGCCTAATGTTCAAAGGTCATGCTTCACCACTTCATCCCAGGTCTTCCCGAGTCGTACTCTTCCGCAGGTTCCCTCAACCGATAGGGTGTGGCACTTTTCACACTGCTATCCTCATCAATTCTCGCCACATGACCATAACAGCGCAGTCGTCTCTCTTGCACACTACATCTGATGCTTCTTAGGTCCAACTTTTCTCTCAAGGTACTTAGCCTCTGCCTAGTGTGCACGCTGACATTACACATTCATCGGATCATACTGGATTCATTCCTTGCGTGCTTATGCATGTCCTCAGCAGTCACGGCCCATACTTTATTTTATTGACAGGAGAAGAATGAAAGGCTAAACTGGACTTGGCAGGACATGAACTCAAGATATAAATGATAATCAACCCATCATTCTACTGACTTACACTACACACTCAATAACACTATAAAATGGTCAAATTTTTTCTCCAAGATCTTAGACCCTCCTTCGAGTAAACATCCTGACCAACTACAAAAGAAACCAGCAAAACAATTTTTTCTTCTTCCCTCTCTCCCTTGTTTTTCTTTTCCTTCTTTTTCTTGAACACTTTTTTCAGATACGAACACGCACACACACATGATCTCTCTGAATTTCTCCCCATTCATCACTCTTTTGTACTATCTTATATTCCTCCCCACCACTACACACTCAATAACACTATAAAATGGTCACATTTTTTCCACAGGAACTTAGTTCAATTTGAAACCTCAACCAGAATGGACGAAAGCGGTGTTATATGATATATGATATAAGTTATATGATGTATAAAAACATGCGATATATATATGTATGATATACATATATACATATGATATGACAAAGAGTCGCGCACGAACTAATTTTAGTATGCGCTGGAACTGTGAAAGACTTGCTTCCTTCAATTTTTCTACACACGAATCGCCAAAATGAATAACAATAATTCTACTATTAATAGTAATAATAATGATAATAATAATAATCGTATTAATAATGATAACATAATAGGAATAACATGCCAAATCTTTTAGAGCGTGAGATGTATATATATATATATATATATTCATCAATAGATAGATAGATATATAGACAGGTGGATAGATAGATAGATAGATAGATAGATAGATAGATAGATAGATAGATAGATAGATAGATAGATAGATAGATAGATAGATAGATATACATGCGTATATGTACCAATTGTTTGTATATATATATACGCATATATATATTAGTAAGTTGTGCTATCTCTGTATATGTAGTAATTTCGTTTAGGTGTTAAACCCTGGAGTTTAACGGAATTAAGCTAAAAGAAGTGAAGAATCGATCTTCCATTTTGTCTTATGTGTCAATGTTTGCGTATAGTATTGTATAATGATATATTAATGCTCACGAGATCGATTTTCGATAGAACAATTGTAAATGAATGAAATAAAAGTAGTTACTCCCTCTATTCTCCTTGATCATAATTATTCATATGCACATATATATAAAATATTATACAACTATATATACACACAGACACATACACACACACTCACTTATACATACACACACAAGCACACACTCTTACATACACACGCACGCAAACATACTCATATATGTATATATTCAAATTTAGGATATTATACAATTTAGGATATTATACAAATTTAGGATATTATACAAATTAAGATATTATACATATATGTATATATACCAATATGTATATATCCTAATTTCCACATCCTAAGATCTTATTGGTACGTCTATATACAGAGAAAAATTCAAATTGAAGACCCGAATCTAACAAGTGACAGATTATGCATAATAATTCAATTTGCTAAATTTACAACGAAATTTTCCTTAGATCTTTCCTTATTGTGTTAAATAAGGAATGGAACATTTAAAATGTACTTCTAAACATATTATAACAGAAAAAAGAGTTATGTCAACTGTTGGAAGGTTTTCAATGAAAGAATTTCTCCTTTAATGCTAATCTCAGAATATAACAATTACGAAAGCGTCAAGGCCATAACTAGTATCGTCCATTCACATATCGTTCGTTCGCCCAACTCTGTGGAAATCGTAATACAAACAGTACAGGAATCACACTGTATCACTACAGTTTCAAAAACCGTCCTGCCAGCACCGCCGTACATATCTGGAGAAACCCCAGCGCGCTTCTGTAACCAACGTATACTTGTTCTGCTTGAAGGCAAGGGCAGGCTATGCATAGAACTCTGGTACGAACCGATGACTTTTAAACCAAAAGGCCATCACCTTATCCATTTGGCCATTATGACTCTACAACGCATTCTGCTATTGTTTATTGCTATATTTCCACGACCCCTTTGCCATTTCCGTCAGGTAACCACGTGACTTTTTA
>NW_021834847.1:30000-32500 GCF_006345805.1 Octopus sinensis
CCTCTATCTATCTATCTATATCTGTATGTATATATATACATATAATTATAATTTAGGGTATCTAAGAGATACCACCACGCTGGAAATAGTGTGTGTGTGTTTGTGTTTGTGTGTGTGTGTGTGTGTTTATAGGTGTGAGTGTAAGAGGAGTGATCGACTCATCCGTATTCTTCTAATCTAAAGACTATATTTCTTCGTTACCATCCGAGATACAATCTGAGGTATCTCATAGTTGATTGATGAATTCTGTATCAAATTCGATGATGAAAATTTAGTCGATTCATCAAGTGAATTAATTAAATCTACTTTAAATAACATAAAATTTGCCGACTATACCATAGATATAGCTAGTCTGAAACATTTACTCTCAGTCTCAGTCAACGTCAAAGGATAATTGACGATTATTCACCCTAAACAACGGATTTCCCACGTACATTCTCAATTCTCTCCAAGGAGACTTGAATCGGCCCGGCATTTTCCCAAATGGAATTACATCCACGCAACGGAAACTCACCAAGGACCTCTTGATTCCGATATAAAATTCTATTCTTAATCCTCAGCTATGCCCAGGTCAACTTCATGGATATACCATAGATACACAAATAGAGAGATTGATTTCAAATTTTGTCACGAGGCCAATAATTTTGGAAAAAGATGTAAGTGGGTAGTATCGATTGAGGTGCTTAACTAGTAGCTATTTTATTGCCCCCGAAGGGAAGTCGGGCAAGGTCGACGTCCGGCAGAGTTTGAATTCATAATATAAAGACGGACGAAATATCACGCATAGAAACATTAACTCACACTTGATTGAGGCTAGACATATATGCGTGTGTGTGTGTCTTTCTTTATGTTTGTTTTTGTGAATATATGTGTGTGTGCATATATACATATGTATGTGTGCGTGTAGTTACATATCTATCCATCTATCTATCTAATCTATCTATCTATATGTATATATATATAACGCTTAGTCGCGTTAACAAAGGGACGTGAGCTCGACTTCCACGCAGATAGGAAAGCCTTCTTTGTTTTATCGAGGGCTTATATCCCCTTTGTTAGACTATTTTCTTTCGTCATTGCATGGTGATAGCTTTAAGCTTATATAAAAATACCATTGTTATTATTCACAGGATCGTAAAAACGGCGCCGTATAAAAATCATTCGCACTGACAGCAGATATATAATAATGATAAGAATAGGGGACTCTCCCGTCGTTAGACGACGGATGAGGCTTCGACAATTTCCTACCGAACCGCCACACAGGATTTCTTTATAGTGATCAAATGTTTGTGTAGACATAAGCTCACTGCTTCCATGAAATCGACTTTACCTGTACAGGTGCAACTGGGTGCCACATGTCAGATATCGAAATGATTGCAGAGCAACATGATATGAAGTGCTTTGCTCAAGAACATAACGCAACGCCTTGTGTGGAAATCGAAACTACGATCTCGCAATCGTGTGTGGAACACCGTAACCACTGAGCCATGCGCCGTCATATATATATAAAGGAGCAGCAAAGAAAAATAGAGGGAAGAAATAAAAAGTAAGAAAGAACGAGAAAAGAAAGGAAGAAAAAGACAGACATACAGACAAGGAGATGGATAGATAGATAGATAGAGAGAGAGAGAGAGAGAGAGAGAGAGAGAGAGAGAGAGAGAGAAAGATGTTTCTTTATTAGCCACACAGGTTTGAACACTAAAGTGGGGTTAGATTTTCGATCAAAAGGGATCGTAAAAAAAGACGATCAATAGGGATCGTGTATCACAGAAATGTCATGATGTAAAGTATAAAGATGGGGGGGGGGGGCAGATAAGGTTTTTTCCGTGGAAAGAAAAGCCTACGGAAAAGGACAGATAGATAGGTAGATAGATAGATAGAATACATACATAGAATACATACATACATACATACATACATATATACTTAGAAAGGAAGGACGAAAGAGGTAAATTTTAGATATTTAGCATTAAATTGACCGCTCCTCGTTGAAATTTTTCGTCGTTATATGGTTCCCTCCAAATATCTCCCAATGACTTCTAGTATAGAATCGTCTCTGTATGATTTCGAATCTCATATTTCACTATCAATGAATATTTCAGTCTTTATGAATACACGTCAATGAATCTCATTCTTCTAAACATGGTGGTGCATGTTTCACCTATAGAAAATCATTATCCTATTATCCTATTTCTGACAACGTGCTTTATAAACGACTAGCAGTATCGCCCAGCGTTGCTCGGGTTTGTAAGGGAAATAACTATAAAGCATTTTTAGAGAGTTATAGCCAAAAAATAGCAAAAAAATGGAAAAAAAATTATGGTAAATTTTTTTTGAGAGTAAAAAAAAGTTTGAGTTGCGTCCCCTAGACAGTCTGTGGTTTATTTTTTTTGATTCTCGACCCCATGTCGAATTTATCGATTTTTTTCAGAACTGGGGGAACTTTTCAAAATTTTCGCTGCGTTAGTTTTGAATTATGACATTGGGCTATGTGTGTGTC
>NW_021834847.1:37500-40000 GCF_006345805.1 Octopus sinensis
AACATCACTTTTCATTCTTGTGTTGCAGAAATCCAACAGAATACCAAATATTATTTCAATAATTACATCTGTATTGAGTGCATATTACATCTGTATTACATCTATAGTTGCGTGTAAATTATTGCGCGAAATACTTAAGCAAACAATAAAAGTCATTATTCCACGTTAAAAAATATTTGTAAATGAATATCAGTATGTTTATTCTTGCAGGATCGATTATAAAAAAATCGAGAAAGTTTCGATCTTTTGTGATTTCATCAGTGGATTAATTCATCCACTGATGAAATTGTTCCGTAATCGTTTCGTAATTGCTGAAGGAATAATGGTACGAGAAATATCAAAATATAAAACACAACCACTACTTGCGATTGAGAATTGAACTTGCTTCCTAGAAGGCCGCAGTTAAACCACAATGAAGCCAATTCTTTATAAGACTTCGAGTTTGAAACAAAAGCGTTTTAGAACAATAAGGAATACAATATGTTGATGGTTTAAATTCTGAAGCATCGCAAACATGAAAGATTTCAAAAATGCAAATAAGCGCTCTTCCAACACTTTCTTTGTGTTTTGATGATGTTTGAAAAAAGATTAACAATTAAGACTTAATTACTATTTATGTTTTTCGTAATTAATAAAAAAAAATGAATTTGTTGGTGGTGGTGGGGAAATATTTAAAATAAATGAACATATATCCCAGATTTATGAACTTCTCGATATAATCAATCAGGCGTGTCATCGTGCCTATGACTAGATTTAAACGTATGTCATTATCACAACCACTCAGGTATATATATATATATATAATATATACACACGTATATATATATATATGTGTGTGTGTGTATGTTTATATATACATATATATATATATATATATATATATACATATGTATATATATAGATTTATTTTCACATCCATATATTAATATATGGATGAATATATACACATATATTTATATATATGTATATATATGCGATTATATACATAGGTGTATATATATATATATATATATATATATATATATATATGGACATGTATGTAGTTATAAATACACACACATGCATATATATGCATAAACATACTGATGCGTACACGCATACACTACTCAATTATACACCGATATATATATATATATATATATATACATATATATAAGAAATTCTGTGTCTAATACACACACACACATACATACGTACACATACGTGCATACACATTCATATATATATATAAATATGTAATATATACACATATACACAAACATACAAACAGCTTCCTTTTACTAATTATTCTAAGGCAGCAGCAGCAACGGCAGCAGTAACTTCCGACGTACATGAGTCACTAATTATGGTTAACAACGAGAGATTAGTGATCCACGTTGCTCTTCTCTCTTTCTTACAAACTAACCGACCCGACATTTCACAGGTGGATAGTAATTAATTTGCCAATCACAGACTCCCTTTTGTTATCTTTCACCCTTAATCTATTTGCAATTTATGCATAACGATGTAACGAGACAAATAATAATTAACATTATTATTATTATTATTGTTATTATTATTATTATTATTATTATTATTATTATTATTATTATTATTATTAATTATTATTATCATTATTATTAACTTTACTCATGTCATCAAAAGTCAATGTAATTTTTCTTCGTATTATTATCATTTTTATTCTTCTTTTTCTATTCCTACTTCTTCATTTTCTTATTATTTTGATTATCATCATTATTATTATTATTGTTATTATTATTATTACTACTACTACTACTAATACTAATACTACTATCATTATTAATATTATTATTATTATTATTACTACTACTACTATTATTATTAATATGATTATTATTACTACTACTACTATTATTATTAATATTATTAATATTATTATTACTACTACTACTACTATTATTAATATTATTAGTATTATTACTACTATTATTATTATTATCATCACTACTACTACTACTATTATTATTACTATTATTATTATCACTACTACTACTACTACTACTACTACTATTATTATTATTATTATTATTAGTAGTAGTAGTAGTAGTTGTATTACGACCGCTATTGTATATTAGTAGTAGTAGTAGTAATATAGTAATTATTATTGCTTGTTATTCTTCATTGTTGCTCATATTGTTACTGTTATTATCGATACAGCAATCATTGTTATTGCTGCTGCTGTTGTTGTTGTTGTTGTTGTTGTTGTTATTGATAACTTTTGTATTCGTTTATTAACTTTATAATTACTTCTGCTATTTTAGACTGAGTAGCTCTCATGAATACTAATGCCTGTTGATTTTTATGTACAACATCATTTCTATAGAAACATGAAAGACAAACCCGTAAAGGAAATACACACGTCTACGCACATAGAGGAAAAACGATACGCGCACTCAAACAGAAGCGCAAATAGACACATACATACGCTGTAATAATGGCGACAACAAGAGATACGACAACGGAATCTTTCAAAAACAAA
>NW_021834848.1:5000-35000 GCF_006345805.1 Octopus sinensis
GCACCTAAACATTCACACATCCATCTGCATCCATCAATCGAAAATTCCAGCTGTTTATCTATTCATTCATTCATCAAAGTTTCTTTTTACTTATTCAACATTCCATTTTCCTTGCAACATTGAATCAAATCGATCTCATTAAAAGGATTCTATTAATTATTATGGTTATTAGTTCAAGTAAAATAGCATGAGAGAGAGAGAAAGAGAGAGAAAACACACACACACAACACCGTGAGCACACATGCATGCACCCACATACATATAGATATATATTGTACTGGACTGCTTTTCTATGTTGAAATCACAGTGCTTTGCAGACCTTTGTGTGTGTGTGTGTGTGTGTGTGTGTGTGTGTGTGTGTGTGTGTGTGTGTGTGTGTGTACATATATACTTCCATATATACATATATATATGCTTGTATATATACACATGATGTATATATACATTTATATGCATATAGTTGTAAACTTATATATACATATAATTTAAATAATATAAATCTGTCCATGTATATTTGTGTGTTTGTGTGTGCGTGCATATATATATATATATATATATATATATATAGCATCAAGTGCTACTGTGTGCATCGATGCAGTTCAACATTTTTGCAGTGTGATGCTGCTGGCATGCATAGCAACCTCCCTGGAGCTTGCATCATTGCTATGACCACCAATGCTGTTACCCCTACCACTACCACTCACACCTCTTCTTCTTCTTCTGGAACAATGGACTATGTTTTGCCTATATAGATGACATGCACTTATATATACATATGTGTATGTGTGTGTCTGTGTGTGTGGGTATAAATATATATATATACCCGTATGTGTACACAGTTGTATGCACACACACATACATACATAAAGGCATTCATACATACATATCAAAGTTGACTGTAGGTTGTCAAGGTAACAAAACAGAAACAAAAAAAGGAGATAAAATAATGGAATCAATTAAAAATAACAAAAAAAATCATGAAAATATGATTAGTTCTGATGTTTTCCAATAATAATAAAAATTACTGATAAGTATTATGTAATAACAATAAAAAAATGATTTCTTGATAGCTGCTGTAGGAGTAATAATAATTGTAGTAGTAGTAGTAGTAGTAGTAGTAGTAGTAGTAGTAGCAATAGTAGTAGCAGCAGCAAAATTCATAGTAGCAAGAGTCAATTTGTAGTAATTGTAGTAATAACAATAGTAATAACAACAGTAGTAGTAGTAGTAGTAATAGTAGTAGTAGCAGTAATAATAATAATAATAATGATAATAATGATAATAATAATAGTAGTAGTAGTAGTAGTAGTAGTAGTGGTAAAAAAACAATCAATCGTTGTTTGATTTTGCTGTCGTTGATTTTTTTTGGGTTTTTTTCTAATATTTATATCATTATTTTTAACATTTTGTTTTGTATTTTTAAAACATTTAACGTTCATTTTTTTGTTATTTTTTTATATTTTAATTTTTTTAAATGTTTTTTAAGGTTTTCCTTTTAAATATTTAAAATTGTTTTTCAAAGATATTTTGTTTTTCATTAATGTTATTCTTGTCCTTTTTGTTGTTGTTTTTTCTTTTTACTGGATCAATCTTCTTAAAATACTTTCAACATCATCACCATCAAAATCATAAACACTGTCATCGCCGTCGTCATCATCATCATTTTCATCATCGTCTCTTTTTATTCTTTGTGAATGTGTGAGAAAATGTGTATGTGTATACATGGGTGTATACATTTCTTTCCTGGCCCAGCCATTTCAGCATTTCAGTATATATGTATATATATATATGTACATATACATATATATATATATACATATAAATATATACATATATATATACATATACATACATACACACACTCACATATATATACACGCATGCATGTGTGTGTATGTATATATGTACATACACACACATATGCATATTGTTAGCATAATCAGTGTATGTCTGCTTCACATGCTAGCATGGGTTGGACAGGTCTATATGCTCTGAATCGTTTCTTATTCAGAATTACTACCTCCTAAGAAAGAATGGATAGTGATGATAAATCCATTAAACAATCACACACACAACCATAGATAAGATCTACCTTTACACTTTTCTTTCAACTCTTCTTTCCATAACAACAAACCATTCATCCTTCCTTCTTTCTCATCTTTTCTCCTCCTTTTCTGTTTATCCCTGCACCACCACCACCACCACCACCACCACCACCACCACCACCACCACCACCATGCTATCCCTAATTCACATTGTTTACATTATTGTTGTTCAATTACACTTCACCCACCAAAAACAGCACATATGTATGTGTGTATATATGTATATATATATATATATATATACATATATATAGGTACATGTGTATACATAAAAAACATATACACGTATTGCATATGATACACACACACACACACACATATACAAGTGCATATACACATGTGTACCTGTATGTATGTATATAAAGTATAAATTTCTATAAACGTGTGTGAATCATTTTATTAATAAGAAAATTGTAATTATTTTTAATTGGTCACAGTTAACATGATGGGAATGGTAGTGGTGTTGGTGGCTGTGGGTGGTTGTGGGTGGTTGATGCTGTCCATCATCTCCTCTCCTCCCTGACAAGCTGACCAGACACTTGGCTAATCTGACCGGATCAAACTGAATTGAATTGAATCAGTTTGTCTGTTGATCATGTAAAAGGATTGTATTGGTAGTAGTAGTAGTTGTAGTAGTAGTAGTAGTGGAGTCTTCCACGCTACAACAACAGCCATCACAACCAATACCCCAACAAATACCATCACTACACACACACACACGCATGCATGCATGCATATACATACACCTACACAAAGGTTAAATAAAGAGGTTTGTTTTGTTGATGATGGCCACATTTGTATTTGTTTATAGAATCTTCTTTTGCATGTTCAGTAATCGAAGAGTGCAGTAGTAACAACAACAATAACAACAACAGCAACTGCTACAGCTGCAGAAGTGGTCAATAAAAAGGCGGTGTTGGTGATGTATTCTTTAGTATGCTGCAGCTTGCACCGGAGACTGGCCAGTCGCTGGAACATCTTCTTTACGAGTCTATGAGAAGGAAGAAAAAAGTGAAACATAAACAGATGCATTTATAGTTTTACAAAAACGTATTTGGACACCTCTGTAAGCATTCTCGAAACACAGGACTGCTTTAATTTTATCTTTCTTAACAGTTTTGAAATATAAAAGCAAAACTACTGCTTTGAAACAAGCTGTTTCTTATGTATGTGTGTGTTTGCATGTGTGTATGTTAGTATGTATGTATATATACATATATATATATATATACATATATATATATATATATACATATATATATACACACATTTCAAAGTGTAACCGCATGTGTATCGTTGGCGGTTTTCTTCCTCTGTCTTCCCTTCCTTTGGACTTTCCTCTATTTTTGAAGAAGAGCTTTGCTCGAAACGTTAAACCATCTTTCTTTCCTTTCCTCTGCATCTGATAATACAGTACTTGCACAACGTCCTTGCATTATTGCTTTTTTCTTGTTGTTCTTCTTTGTTTGGTTCACTATATATATATATATTTATATATTATATATATATATATATATATATTATATGCATACTAATACACTACAGGACACTGTCTTGGGGCCATTACCATTCATGGTGGTCCTCCCAGATATGCCCTCATCCACACAGAGAGCCATCCTCACAAGCTATGCAGATGACACAAAATCATCACAGGTAATACAAAACACCAAAGATGGCAGCACCTGCAACAAAAGTTAGATGCAAAACACAAGTGGGCTGATGACAATAAAATGCAGTTTAATGCTGGAAAGTTCCAAGCCTCATACGATCAGCAGACAAAGTTAAATGCAATGCAGACAAAATACACTCAACTTGGAAGGATTGCAGTTCCTGCCATGTGCATATTACTAAGTGGCAATGAAATGCAGATGGTTGACTGGATATGTATGTGTTAAAGGAATATTTGGCAGATTTCCAAACACCCTGCCCAGGAATCAAACCTGAATCAGCGATCACCTGTAAAAATAACAATAACCTGGATGCTATCAAAGATTGGTCATGTCAGAAAGCAACTGACCCCATACACTCTGATAAACACTGTTTAAGAACTGTTTTGTTTTTACAGTAGCTTGTTGACCAGAAAGAATACAGTGGACTCAGTAGTCGTTTAACTCATTAAATCCCAGTTTTGTAAACTAGCACCTTTTTCTGAACAAAAAACATAAATAGTTGTCATTAACAATTTTGTGTTTGGCTCCTATTCTTTGAAAGACATTAGCTGCTTATTAGGTTGTTTATTTGCCAACCAGCAGTGGCCTGTTAGGGAAGAATATTGCAACAGGAATTTACAGCAGTTTATATCAGCCAAGGACCATGACAACAACGACAAAAAATAACCATTATGACAGCTTAAAGCAGTTCACTGCTGGAATCCACACAGTGGTGGCTAACATCATTACCAACTCAACATCTCATACAAACTTCTACAATTGACTTGAAATATACTTATCTTACACTGGTTACAGTGAAAGACTGCTATGCAGCTTGTCAGTGCAACAAGCAAGTTCCGAAACATTGCTGATACTTCAGCTGAACTGTCCCTGAGAATCTTTTTTTCCTCCTTGAGTTTTCCCTGATGTTGTGGCCTCACCCAAACTGCTACGTTTCCTATTGTTGATACACTGGTGACCATGCTTCAAAAACATTACACAGTTTCTCAACACATCAAACAAATGTTAAAATCACCACCAAGTTGTCAGTATGCTACCTGTAACATCATCAAATGTCCTCAAATGCAACAAATAAATTCTTCTTCATCTCGTTCATCTTCAAAATAAGTCTTAGTCAACATTGACCACCTAAAACAGCTCACCTTGGATCTTAACATCACCCCACCACCTCAACACACCCAACAACATTCATATTCTTCCGCTGATGTCTCCATCTACTCCAGTGACATGCTTTTGAGTCAGTGAATGCTTTCTCTAGCAAAGGAGTTAAAATTATTAAAAAACAAAAAAAAACATTTGTTCTTCATCATGGTTATCCTTTTTTACTAATTTCACCTTCCTTCTGCTCATACATGCATACATCAGAACATGTATACATTGCACACACACTGCATGTATACAACATGGAAACATGCACAACATGGAAACATGCACTTAGCCAAGACATTCATTGCTAGTAGCATACATAAATTCAGTGGGAACAAAAGATGCCGGCAGACTTTAGCTGCTTTGTTCAGAAGGCTGGAAATAGCTGGATTTGTTTACTAGGCTGGCACACAGGTATAGATTATACAACCCATTTTGAGATTCACATGAATATGCAAACAACTTACAGCTATACTGACTCACCCGTACAAACACACATACTCTGATTATGTCACTGACTCACACATTCAGCTGCAGACCACTGACTCAACATACATGCATTCTCAATCAGAATTCCCCTAGTATTTTTATAATCATACTCTGTCTGACCTAATATTCTACCACAATTATGGATTCTCTTGCGTATTTTCCCTGCTCTTGGCTATGCAGGTTGTTCAGACCTTGAGCTCTCATAGTATTTCACATGTAAGACAGCCTTGCAATGAACAGTGGAAAAGTTTTCTGTCAAGAATTCAACATTTTTGCAGCCACATCACCTGCTCATCATTTACACAATTTAACCAACAACTCTTAGTCATGCATTCACACGTTCTAATGCATATTCTTCACACACTTCATATCTACACTTCTGGCATTTTGTTCAATTAACCATTGCAGGTCATTGTATTGGCAGGGGAGTCCTGTAGCAGGGATTTTTGGTAGTGCATCACACACCAACTTAGGAATCAAACCTGAATCACTATATTCACATGTAAAAATAACACTAACAATAAACAGGATGCTCTCAAAGATTGATGGCACCAGCAATTGACCAACCGGGTACTGTCTGATAAGCACATTGAGAATTTGATTTTATTACAGTGACTGGTTGACCAGGAAAAAATACAATCCAGCAGAAGTTTAAACTCATTAAATTCAAGTTTTGCAAACAAGCATCTTTCCACTTTTTTGGACAAAATAACATATGGGATGGCCATAAACAATTTTTGGTACCTATTCCCTGAATAGGTATAAGCTATGTATAAGTTGTTTTACTGCTAAGTCTCCAGTGGCCGTGACACAGCCAAGATCAATGGCTGCCTCATCTGTGTCCCTCAACATTAACAACAAAGAGGGCAGCAGTTATGACACAGCTTGAACCAACTGGCAGCTTGAACCTTTACCATTCACAGCTAATGTCTTTCTCAAAACACGTCTTGCCTAATCTGCAGTTTGATGTTCATAGTAATGATATTATTTTGTTAATGTTGGAATTTCACACTAACTTTGTGTTCTTCGCTCTCTCTCAGCTCAGTCAGATTACGTTTGCTACATTGGGGCCAATCAAACAACAAGCAGTGTAACATTACACACACACACACACACATTACACTTTCTTTATTATTATTATATTTGAAAGTGTGGAGCTACAGGACATATTGTTCACAGGGAAGGCAAACATGACATCACCATCATTTACTCCCATGGTTACTTGGGTAAAATTAGTAAAAACAGCATACATGCACAAACATGCACAGGTGCTAATACACATACATACATATATATATATATATATATATATAATATATAATATATATATATATATACACGATGATTTCCACAGAGCTTCACTGATAAATTTGATTGAGAAGATATTTACCCAAAGTATTGTGAAGTGAGATTGTATGATTGTGCTGTAAGCTTCTTGACCACATGACCATGCCAGCATCCCCCCCCACTCTCTCTCTCGCTATAAATATATATATACACACACACATATATACCTATAAACATTTATATATGTACACACACACACACATATATATGTATATCAATAATAATAATAATAATAATAATAATAATAATAATAATAATAAGGATTATTACAAAGCAGCATTAGCATTTTATTCATTTTGATATATAAATACAGCCTCAAATAGGCCTACTTTGAATACCTAACTGTGAGCAAACAGGTAAATGTGTGGAGAAATCTCTTATTAATTACCAATATATATATATGTGTGTGTGTGTAAGTACAGATATACATACATATACATGTATATATACACACATAAGTATGTACATGTACACACATATATATATATATATATATATATAATATATATATATATATATATATATATATATTATATATATATAATATATATATATATATGTATATATATATAATATATGTATATATAATATATATATAGTATATATATATATATATATATTTGTTGCATAAGAAATATATAAATATGATAATTACTTTGCTTAATTAAGCATGAAACTGTGTTTATAGTAAAACCTGTGAAGGATGTGTCATTCTGACTATGTTCACCAAAGAAAAGGAAAAAAAAAAGAATCAAATGAAGAAATGCCTAAGTTATGATTAGCTGTGTACAATGTACTGTACAAAATATATGTATAATGTTTGGAATGTATAATATATATGTCTATTATGAATATGGTTCTATTACTACATGTGAATTTTAAGCTTTTATATGCAAAAACTGATTTATTAACCGTAGGAAGTGAACATATATTAAATAGTATTTGAATATTTTTATCTATGATATATGTATGTTTTCTGTAACAGGGTTATATATAACATGCCATGATAATATTTATGCAAAAGAATATTTATATAATATGTATAAGGAATGCATGTTATGATGATGCATTTATGAAAAACCAGTTTTAGCTTGTTTCTTTTAAAATGTCATCAATAATGACAGCACATGCACACACACACACACACACACACACACACACACACACACACACACACACACACACACACAGAGACTTCAAACTCACACAAATATACATGCACCTACATGCAAACATATATATATACACATATTTTTATGCATGCATATGTATAAATATGCAATCAAATGTATACAGAAATTTGTTAGTGAAGGCATGCATACATGCGTGAATGCACATATATGCTGCACACATGCACATGCTCATGCATTTGTAATCATGCACATTTTTAATACATACATGCCATTATTATTTTCATTATCATCAGCTTTATAATTATTGTTATTATTGTTGTTACTATTGTTATTGTTGTTTTATTACATACCTCGATACTGGTGGTAGATGTGACTGGTTTCATCCAACATACACTTGGCATTAGCTGGGTACAGCAACATATGCAAAGAAAGGCAGTGTGAGGGTTATATTGTTTTGGATTGTTATGTGTAGAAATTGTGTGTGTGTGTGTGTGTGTGTGTATTATTGCATTAGAATGACTGGGTAAGGCGGTAGGCATCTTTGTTGTGTTCAGTTTACAGTAACTGTGGTACCAAACTAATTAATTTCAATATTTAATTATCAACTTCATTCAAAAAATTTATTTTCTTTTCAGAAATCACAGAGATGAGACATTCAGCTACAAGTTGAGAGCAGTATTTTAACAAGATCACAGATGAATTGATAACCTTTCTTCAATATGCAATTTAAAGTTGTATTTAGCTTTAAGTTCTATATCTTTTCCTTATGATTTATGGTAAATTTGTGGCAGCTCATCAGAGACCTTGAAGTTTAATTGAAGCTTCTTTTTTATAGCTTTGTTCATTCTGCTTTGAAGAGCCTGTGAGACTAACTAGAGCAAAAAGAGAAAGAAACAAAGAAGTGTACTAAGTCTAAAACTTTTATTTCTTTAGTTGCATAATCACAGAGTGGCAACAATCTGTTGGGCAAAGAGACACTATTTGGGCTATAAAAGAAAACTATAATGGTTCAAATAAAACATGTCTGTGTGTAGTGCCTTTGCAAAAGATTGATGTTAAATGATTTTTACATATATATATATCACATGATCACGTAACCGACCAGACCATCAGATGTTGCTACACATCGCTGTTCACAATGCGTTCGCATTGTTTTAGCCTTCGAATGACGCCACCCAGCTGGCTAAGCGAGCAGGCCAACAGAAGAAAGAGTGAGAGAAAAAGTGGTGAAGGAGTACAACAGGGATCACCACCCCCTGCCGGAGCGTCGTGGAGCTTTTAGGTGTTTTCGCTCAATAAACATACACAACGCCCCCGGTCTGGGAATCGAAACTGCGATCCTACGACCGCGAGTCCGCTGCCCTAACCACGGGGGCCATTGCGCCTCCACACACACACACAACATACATACATACATACATACATACATATATATTATATATATATATATATATATATATATATATAATATATATATCTGGAGTAAGCACATAAATGTGAAACAAGGTGTAAAAAAGAGTACTCAAATACCAGAGCTAGAGAAATATGCTTATTTAAAAGCAGCAGAAATATAACAAAAGCTGTTACTCAGAGTTTCATATTTCCATTCGTCGGACAGTTTTGTTAACAATATGTTAACTCTGAGTAACAGCTTTTGTTATATTTCTGCAGCTTTTAAATAAAGCATATTACTCTACCTCTGGTATTTGAGTACTATTTTTTCCACCTTGTTTCACATTTATATGCTTATTCCGGTATATATACATTTATATATATATATATACACACACAGATAATACATATAACACACACACATTAATATATGTGTATGTATGTATATCTACATGTGTATGTAAATCTTGCTCTCTCTCTCTCTCTCTCTCTCTCTCTCTCTCTCTCTCTCTATATATATATATATATATATATATATATATATATATATATAAAATGTATTATGAATATATTAAGATTAGTATAATTATATTTCATTAAATCCATTTCTTCATATCCTTAGCCTCCTCCCCCTCCTCCTCATTCTTCTTCTTCTTCTTCCCACATGATCTTATTATACTTATTATTCATCCCCTAACCATACTTTTATTTATTTTTAGTTCCCCCCTGAAATAAGCCCAAAACAACATCCAGAAGCTGCACAGTGCAAGAGTGCACCTTTGATGCAAGTCTGATGAAGCACCACTCTAATGTCTAAAATTGAAAATATTATGTAAATTTTCATTTTGAATTTTGTGTAGAACTGGTTTTGCAAACAGAGTTGGTACAGAAACAAATGTAGCGAATCATTAAAGATGTGTTAAAGTATTTCTTTGTCTTATTCTTTGTATTATACGTTACTCTTCACTACAGCCACACAATGGTTTAACCATTGTGAAACCAGAATTTTCCACACCTGAAGGATTTTGGTATTAATCTGGAATCTGACAGTGTTGACAGCCCAGAGGTTGGGTTGAGGGCTTCCCTGGAAATACCCTACTTTTATACCCTACCAGGACCTTACACACACACACAAACACAAACACACATTTATACACAATATATATATATATATGTATATATATATATATATATATATATATATATATATATATACACATATATCATATATGTGTTAAAAATATATACACACATAATAAAAGAGAAGAGAACAGAGGTTTTCATTTATTTCATCTGTTGAACATGTTTTCAGTATTCATTAATAAATGATGCTGCACTATAAATGCAATCCATAGATGCACTTTATAAGTGCAGCATCCAGACCTTATGGTTCCTCAGAGAGACAAGAAATACTTGTCACAAACCTGCAGTTACCATAACTACTTGAGAGGGATACAGCCTCGTAGGGAGAGCAAGCAGGAGTGGAGTGAGATCCAGTCCCTCCCTAATCTTAGATGTAAACTGGTGTTGATAAGAAATTGGAGTCAGTTGCCAGCTGAAATGTGGGGTCATAGGTTGCATTATATGTCCTTAGGAGAAGGAGAAGCATATAGATATTGCATATAAATGGCTGGCAGACAGGGCAGGGGTTATAAATCTCCACCCTTCAGATAGATGTGCTTGGCTATGTACACACAAACACACACACATATATCATCATCATTTAACATCTCTTTTTCCATGCTGGTATGGGTTGAACAATTTGATCAGAACAGAGGGGCCAGAGGACTCCTCCAGTTCCTATGTCTGCTTTGGCATCATTTCTACAGCTCGATGCCCTTACTAATGTCACCCACTTAAAAGAGGGCACTGGGTGCTTTTTACATGGCACCAGCACCAGTGAGGTTGCCAAGTACCCACAAGATAAGATCTCTCATCTGAGTGGGATGGAGACTTGAGGGACAAGAGACCATGATAGAGGGAGAGGAGCAGGTGTCTTGGTGAAGGGGTGAATATGTATTCTGATCAATAAGTATCTGGACTGTTGTGATAGTAACGAAGCTAAAGCATGCAGAGTGAAGCTGCTTGACACAGATTGATCTTGAACTCTGCTGTGCATGTGCACTAAGTTTTAACATTCTAGCTGTTTGTAGCAGTGCTTGGAAGGAAGGTGTGTTGCGTATGATCATTGCATTGACTATAACAGAGAAAGTTGAGCAGAGAATCTGCATCAAACTTTGCCAAAGCTTGGCAATACTTGCTCTGAGGCCTACACAAAGTTTTCAAAATGTTTCCATCATTCTCAACACTTCAAGGAGATCTTGTGTAATTGAAACCCGAATGTCGTTTTGGTCAGCTGAAAGCATTTTTGGCACAAGCTTAGCAGACACTCAAATCTTCAGTGATAATGGACTGAACTGAACTGTAACTAATCTGCACATCCTCTGATAACTCACGGATGGTGATTCGATGATGTCCCCTCGCAGCTGCTTTCCCATCTGCGATGTTTTTCTCAGTTCTGCTGGTTGTGGGTCTCCCAGAACATTCGTAAATATCAACATTTTTTGGCCATCTTGAAAACGTCTGAAACACTCAAACACTTGTGTGTGGCTCTTACACCTCTCTCCATACACTTTCTGCCACTTTCCATAGGCCTCTGAGCAGGTATTGCCATGACGACTTTCTCAGTTATGGCCAATGCGATGATCACACGCTGCCCACCTTCCTTCCAATCTAGAACATTAAAACTTAGTGCACATGCACTGCAGGGCTGAAGGTCAATCTGTGCCTGACAGCTTTTCTCTGATGCTTTGGCTTTGTTATTATGGTAACACTCCGGATACTTATTGATCAGACCTAGCCCATGGCTTGCCCACCTGGAAAGTAAGAGGGAAAGAAAAAGAGATATGTAAGGTCCAAGTACAATGTGAATATGAGACAGAATGAGAAGGGCACTGAGTGAAAAAATAGTGGGATGGATGATTAGAAACAGAGAATGAGTTGGATGCAGAGGACATCAGTTTTAGTGGGAAGTGAAGAGAATAGAAGATAAATTGTGGGGAAAAGTTTGACAGTTCTGCTGAGATGGGTGGGTCTTCTCAATCACAGCATAATACCATTCATCTTGGTACCCCGTTATTTCTGAGAAGCTCAAAATCTTGAGGTTAGTCTTCGTCACTTTGTCTCACGTCTTCCACATGTTTCTTCCATGTTTAGTGAATGGTACTCCTTTATACACCTGTCTTCATCCATCCACATCACATGACTATACCAGCACAATCTCTCTTCAGTCCACCACATCTGATGCTTCTTATGCCCAATTTTTCCCCATTGATATTGCACATCCATCTAAGCATACTGGTTTCATTTCTTTCAAGTATTCCTAATGTCTTTTACATTCACAATCCAAGTTTCACAGCCACATTGCTGGTTTTACACAAACATCACACAATCTGCCTTTCTTTCATAAAAAATAGATTTACCTGTGCTTTAATTACCAACGTGCATCCACCTCTATTGTCAATTAGGTTACCTAGATAACAGAAACTATTGACTATTTCTTTATTTTAATCAGTTGAAATCATAAAGTGACTCAAAGGTCAAGAGTTTTGTGCAAAGAGTTTGATAAGGGTCATGGACGAAACTTTCGGCCCTTGAGTCATTTTGTAACTTCTGCAGGCTAAAATAAAAAAAAAGAAAATTTATAAACTTAAGTTTTGGGCACTATTGTTCTTGCTTGTGTTAACAGAAACCTATATATCACACAATATATATATATATATATATATATATATTGTTAATACACACACACACACACAATACACATCATCATCATTTTAATGTCTGCTATTCTATGCCTGCATGGTTCAAATACTATTTGTTAAAGCACGTTTCTTTCAGCTGGTTGCTCTTCCTGTCACTAATCCTCATTTGTTTCCAAGCAACAGAATATTTCTCTTTGACTGGGCATATTTTCATGGAAGATTGGAAATGAAAAAAAAAACACTTGTATGATGGTGACACTTATCAAGGTGTATGCAGTAGGATTGAATCTGGATGGTTAGGAAGTAAACTTTTAAGCACACATAGCCTGCACCCCTGTCATATATATATATATATATATATATATATATATATATAATATATATATATATATATAATATATATATGTTATATATATATATATATATGTATATATATATATATATATATGTATATATATATTAACAATTGTTTCGAATATATGTATGTATGTATAAGGACAGTCAAACCTGAATTGATGAACCACTCAATATATCTAAGTAGAATGCCATATTTATTTTAACCAAGAAAAGGTTGATAGTGACTTTGAAGTTTTGATTCAGTTGCTTTCATCATACTGTAAATCTATTTTTAGCTTCTTATAGTTTTGTTGTTCCTCTTGTGGGTGGGGCATTTTAAAGTATGTAGGGAGATGGTGGAAGGGATTAGTAGGGCAAGGAAGAAACTGTTTTTGTTGGTAAATGGTTTTGTTTGTTTCAAGAAGATATCGTTTGCTTAAATTAGTTACATTTATTGGAGGAAATTAATTATATTCTGATTTGGATTTATTCAACCCTGGATATAAAAACTACTATTTTTTCCCCTTATGCTATGATGAAAAAACCATCAAGGTTTTATAACACCAGAAGTAGAATGATGGGGCTAATCAAATAGAAAAGTTTTGATTTTCATTTGCTAAGCTGACCATAAGAAAATCTTTTCACGAGTTCAGTTTATCCACAAGGTTTAGTTCAACAACTTTGAATAATTTTTGTTGAAATGTTCTGATGGTCATGATGAAGCAGAGTTCAAAAGGAAACGAGTGTATTGAAATTTTCCTGACATGACAGTAACAATTAGGAAATGGGGGCAGAATATTTTAAAGGTGAATTCTGAGCTAGTTCAACATTTGGTGCATGAAGGTCATAGTTTGATTGGCAATTGGCTGCCATTTCTATCGGGTTTAGTTATGTAGTGATCTCCCTTATCTCATATACACACATATATTATCTGAAGGAGTTTTGGGTGATATTTTCAACATTCACTCACTCACACACACACACACACACACACGCATGCATACATACATACATCCATCCATCCATCCATCCATCCATCAAGAAGTAATGATCAAGGAAATCTGATTGGACAGATTCATGATAAAAAGGTCATAATTTAATCTCATATATTTAGTGTAATTTGTGTATATATATAGTAAAAAGAAATTCCACCAAAAATATGTCCCTCCAACAACATATACATTCACAATTGCCTTAATGGAGGAACATCTAAATTCAGTATTTGAAATTATAAGTATTTTTTGCAAATATTTAGATTTTGTTTTACGAAAACTGTAATACGACAAAATTTATGCAGTGAATAGACTTTGCATAAAATTTGTATGTTGTGGTGCCTATATTTTCACCATTTCATTTAGGATGTGTCATACTGATATTAATATTTCATTTGTATGGAATGCTTGCTGCATGCACTTTTGGTAAATGAACTATGATCAAAAGCTCTTCTTGCATTTTATAAGATATATCATTACAAGAATCTTGCAAACCAAAATCAAAAACCATATATATTATTACAAATCTATATGAAATATATGGAATGTATATTATGACATGGTATTTATTAAATGTCACTGTCAGCTTATTTTGTGTAGAGAGCCAACATGTGTATGCAAAAATATACATGTATACATATGCATATATGTGTACATATATACATATAAATACACACACACACACATATGGGATTATAGTTGTAATAATGAAGTCAAACCAAATAATGATATTTTGAAATAATTTCACACATACTTTTTAGGTGTGTGTAACAAATAATAGGAAATTCACCCACTCAGCAAGAGCTTTCTCAGTTAAAACATTTCAAAATAGAAGTCAGTCAATGGAAATATTACACCCATGTATATATGGTGGCTGTTACTTCATTTTGGGCAATGCATATACACACATATATATACACACACACATATATATATGTATATACACACATATACATACAAATATGTGTATATATATATACTTATATTTACATATGTATATATTATATATATATATATGTATATATATATATATATATATATATATATATATATAATATATATATATAGATATATATAATATATATATATATATATATATATATATATATATATATATGTATATATATATTATATATATATATATATATATATATATTATATATATATATGTTATATATATTTTATATATATATACATATATATATTTACATACACGAATGCATTTCTACGCACACATACACAAATATATATAACTGTTTATAACACACATGTATATGTACGTATATATAATTTATTGATATGTAGCAGAAGCATCAGAATGACTCAAGGACTGAGAGTTTCATGATATAATTTTAACCTTTAAAGGTATTTTTTTCCCAAAAAGTTTCATCGAAAGTGGCAGCCTATTAAAATACCTTTAAAGGTTAAAATTATAAACAACTTATAAATAAGGGCAAAAGAAAAATTATTTCTATGCTGATAACAGACTTTAAATCGTCAATTTCCACATTTCATTATACATTCACTATAAATACAGCACAACAAGTATTATAGTGAATGTATAATGAAATGTGGAAATTGACGATTTAAAGTCTGTTACCAGCATATTGGCATGGAAATTACTTTTCTTTTGCCCCTATTTATAAGTTGCCATATATATATATATATATATATTATATATATATTGTGTGTGTGTGTGTGTGTTTGTATATATATATATATATATATATGTTTGTATATATATATATCTATATATATGTTTGTGTATATATATATATGTTTGTGTGTATATATATATATGTTTGTATATATATATATCTATATATATGTTTGTGTATATATATATATATATATATAGTTTGTGTATATATATATATTATATATATATATATATATATTGTTTGTCTATATATATATATATGTTTGTGTATATATATATATATATATATATATATGTGAGGGCGCGTGGCTTAGTGGTTAGGGCATTCGGCTCATGATCGTAAGGTTGTGAGTTTGATTCCCGGCGACGCGTTGTGTCCTTGAGCAAGACACTTTATTTCACGTTGCTCCAGTCCACTCAGCTGGCAAAAATGAGTTGTACTTGTATTTCAAAGGGTCAGCCTTGTCACTCTCTGTGTCACGCTGATTATCCCCGAGAACTACGTTAAGGGTACACGTGTCTGTGGAATGCTCAGCCATTTGCACGTTAATTTCACGAGCAAGCTGTTCCGTTGATCGTATCAGCTGGGACCCTCGTCGCCGTAACCGGCGGAGTCTTTTTTTTAATATATATATATATATATATATATATATATATATATATATATATATATATATATGTATATATATATACATATACATACGATATATATATATGTTTGTATATATATACATACAGATATATAAATATATACATAAGATATATGTATATTAATATATATATATTTTTTTCGTTTAACGTCCGCTTTCCATGCTAACATGGGTTGGACGATTTTGACTGAGGGCTGGCGAACCAGATGGCTGCACCAGGCGCCAATCTTGATCTGGCAGAGTTTCCACAGCTTGATGCCCTTCCTAACGCCAACCACTCCGCGAGTGTAGTGGATGCTGGCAATGACCTAGCTCGAATCTTTTTACACATGCCACCGGCACAGGTGCCAGTGAAGCGACGTTGGTAACGAGCATAGTTGGATGGTACTCTTGGCACCCTACTAGCACAGGCATAAGTACCAGTAATGCGACACTGGTAACGATCATACTCGAATAGCTGCTCTGTTAACGATCACACTCGTATGGTGCTCTTTGCACCCCACTAGCACGGATGCCAGTCATCAAATTGATTTTGATTTCCCTTGCCTCAACTGGTCTTTGAAAGCAGAGTTTAGTGATCAAAGAAGGGAAAGGTATGCATAAGCAGGCTGGTTATGCTCCTAGCATAGGCCACAAGCTATGGTCAAATTTGGCTTGCCGGGTCTTCTCAAGCACAGCATACTTCCAAAAGTCTCAGTCGCTAGTCATTTCGTTGGTAAGGTCTAATGTTCGAAGCTCGTGCTTCACCACTTCATCCCAGGTTTTCCTGGGTCTACTTCTTCCTCAGGTTCCCTCAACCACTAGGGTGTGGCACTTTTTCATGCAGCTATCCTCATCCATTCTTGCCACATGACCATACCAGTGCAGTCGTCTCTCTTGCTCACCACATCTGATGCTTCTTCGGTCCAACATTTCTCTCAAGGTACCTACACTCTGTCGAGTATGAACACTGACATTACACATCCATTGGATCATACGGGCTTCATTCCTTGTGAGCTTACGCATGTCCTCAGCAGTCACAGCCCATGTTTCACTGCCGTGTAGCATGGCTGTTCATACACATGCATCATACAGTGTACCTTTTACTCTGAGTGAGAGGCCCTTTGTCACCAGCAGTGGTAATAGCTCTCTGAACTTTGCCCAAGCTATTCTTATTCTAGCAGCTACACTTTCAGTGCACCCTCCTCAGTTACTGACTTGGTCACCTAGATAACAGAAGCTATCAACTACTTCTAGTTTTTCTCCCTGGAATGTGGCAGAAGTTGGTCTCTGCGCATTTTCAGTGTTTATCACCCCCGAGCATCTGCCACATACAAAAACTATCTTCCCAGTTAGCCTTCCTTTGATATTACTGCACCTCTTATGTGTCCATAGCTTACACTGGGTACATCTTATAGAGTTTCTACCTATGCCTCTACTACAGATCGAGTAGGGCCATCTACCTGAAGGGATTTGTGGAATTCAAGACAGGATGCCCCTGGGAGCTCCTCTATGCTGATGACCTTGCCCTAATTGCTGAGTCACTATCAGAACTGGAGGAGAGGTTTCAGGTGTGGAAGCAAGGATTAGAATCGAAGGGCCTTAGAGTCAACCTAGCTAAAACCAAAGTTCTAATAAGTAGGAAGGTAGACAAATCACAAACACCTTCAGGTAGATGGCCCTGCTCGATCTGTAGAAAAGGCATAGGTAGAAACTCTATAAGATGCACCAAGTGTAAGCTATGGACACATAAGAGGTACAGCAATGTCAAAGGAAGGCTAACTAGGAAGATAGTTTTTGTATGTGGCAGATGCTCAGGAGCAATAAACACTGAAAATACGCAGAGACCATCTTCCGCCACATTCCAGGGAGAAAAACTAGAAATAGTTGATAGCTTCCGTTACCTAGGTGACCAAGTCAGTAGTGGGGCTGGGGGTGCTGAAAGTGTAACTGCTAGAGTAAGAATAGCCCGGGCAAAGTTCAGAGAGCTCTTACGTCTGCTGGTGACAAAGGGCCTCTTGCTCAGAGTAAAAGGCAGATTGTATGACGCATGTGTATGAACAGCTATGCTACATGGCAGTGAAACATGGGCCGTGACTGCTGAGGATATGCGAAAGCTCGCAAGAAATGAAGCCAGTATGCTCCGATGGATGTGTAATGTCAGTGTTCATACTCGACAGAGTGTAAGTACTTTGACAGAAAAGTTGGACCTAAGAAGCATCAGTTGTGGTGTGCAAGAGAGACATTTGCGCTGGTAGGGTCATGTGGCGAGAATGGATGAAGATAGTTGTGTGAAAAAGCGGCACACCCTAGTGGTTGAGGGAACCTGAGAAAGAGGTAGACCCAGGAAAACCTGGGACAAGGTGGTGAAGCACGACCTTCGAACTTTAGGTCTCACCGAGGAAATGACTAGAGACCGAGACCTTTGGAAGTATGCTGTGCATGAAAAGACCTGGCAGGACAAGTGAGGCCATAATCCCGTGGCCTCTACCTGGGATGTAGCCAGGCCACTTATGCATTCCTTTCCTTCTTGGGACACAAAGCTCCACTTGTGAAGACCTGTTGAGGCAAGTGAAAATCAAAATCAAAATCGTATTCGATCAACATCAATGGAATTTGTAGCTGTGATACCAGTGCCGGTGGCACGTAAGAAGCACCATCCGAACGTGGCTGTAGCCAGCGCCGCCCTGACTAGCCTCCGTGCCGGTGGCATGTAAAATGCACCATCCGATTCGTGGCCGTTGCCAGCTTCATCTGGTCTCCATGCCGGTGGTACGTAAAATGTACCATCCGATTGTGGCCGTTTGCCAGCCTCGTCTGGCATGTAAAAAGCACCCACTACACTCACGGAGTGGTTGGCATTACGAAGGGCATCCAGCTGTAGAAACACTGCCAGATCAGACTGGGCCTGGTGCAGCCTTCTGGCTTCCCAGACCCCAGTTGAACCGTCCAACCCATGCTAGCATGGAAAGCGGACGTTAAACGATGATGATGATGATGATGATGATATATATATATATCATATGTGTATGTATATATATATATATATATATATATATATATATATATAATATATATACTAGCAGCATAGCCCGGCGTTGTCCGGGTATGTAAGAGCCCCTAGTAGGCAACGACTAATCCCAATCTAGTCCTTTCCCTCTAGGGAATGAAGGCGCATGTGTAGGTTGCAATGTCTTCTCTACACTCCCAAATAACTATCAAACAGCTATCGATAATTCAACTCAGGGAAGTTTTCAAAATTTTCTCTGCGTTAGTTTTGAATTATGACATTGGGCTATGTGTGTGTCAAGTTTCATCAGAATCGATTGAAAGCCGTGGTCAGGGTGAGGGTACAACCTGACAGACACACAGACACACGACAGACAAACTGCCGTTTATATATAGAGAGATATATATTTATATATATATATCATATGTGTGTGTGTATATATATATATATATATATATGAGATAAACCAGAATTGAAGGGAACTTGTGGTGGTCTATGTCACCTAGAGTTGTATTGGCAGAAGTAATAGAAAGACTTTGAAGTTGCCATGAGTTGTAGAGTAGCTGTCTTTTTGAACTGAGTTCATTTTCAGGGTAATGAAGGCAGGTGGCAGTGTTTTACATCCTCTTTCTTGGAATAACCTGGTTGAAACTGATGGGGAACATAAGACAGTATGTAGAGAGGAAGTATTAGAAGAGAGAAACTGCTTGAGAATGGGAGAAAAATAAAAAAAGAAATCAAAAGAGGAAGAGTAGCAACTGAGTTTGGGGCAGAAAGTAAAACTGAGGGGAGTTGAAGTTTAAGAATGGGATTACTTGAACTAAGAGATATAAATGGGATCCATTTCGATCCATATCACTAATAGGTTCAAATGAACATTTTCCTTTCTACTCCCTACTCATCCTCTTGGTACAATGACTTGTCTTTTGGCTCCTTCATCTCCTCTCTCACCTCAGTTATTTCCCCCATCTCACCTATTGAATATTTTAACGATAATTATTTGATAACATTGTAGGTAGTAATGATATCTGGCGTTTGTTTGTTTGTATGTATGTGTGTGCATGCATGCATGTTTGTGTGTGTGTGTGTGCATTTGCTTATTTTCCGTTCTTTTGTTAATAGCATAAGAGATATGTTGTTGTCTTACCACTTCTCCCATCTTGTTTTTGGCATATTCGATCCGTATTCCTCCCCTATCTGATGACAATAGTACAAAACCATGTAGCCTGTTCATGGCTTCAGTTGCTTGTCTCACATCCTAGAAAAACAAGGAAGAGAAGAAAACATTACTTGAATGCAATTTAGAAGGAAAACGGTAGAAAAATAATAGTGAAAAATAACCAGACAAGGAGCCAAGCTCTGCATGAGCGAATGAGTGAGTGACGGGTAATCAATTGACTCTGAAATGTGAGATCTGTTCACATTTATTTAAGAATTTGATGCTCTGATAGTACAGGAGTGAAATGAACTTATATAGCATGCCATTTACAATCCTTTCAGGAACCTGAAAGATTGTATGATAGTATACAGCAGAGCTATACAAACTTCCCCAACTCTTTTGCTGCCAAAGCATCAGCCTTGTAGTAACTCACATTTAAATTCTGCGTTTATTAAATGATATCTCTCTTAGGTAGAGCATGTCTTGGAGTACTTTTTCTGTTGATGCCAATAAGAGAATAGTTGGCTATATATATATATATATATATATATACATGTTTCTATCTGTCTGTCTGTCTATCTATCTATATACATACATACATATGCATATACATATATATCTATATGAGTATAGTAATAGTAAAACCATTGGTCACTCTATGGCCAGATGTGAACATTATCATTTATATATATGATGGAATCTCCTGTTGAAGATGACGTATGAGTGTTCAGTTTTTACTGAACAACCTGCACAAATGATTTATTTGTAGTGATCAAATATTTAAGCTGTACATTAGGTCAATTCCTTCATCACATTGACATTACCTGTACAGGTGCATAAATGTGCTGCATGTCAGGTGTCAAAATGATCACTGTGCATGTATTATATATAGAACTTTGTATGATCCAAAGATCCTAGTGTACGAAGTCAGTAAGCTTGAGGCATATATATGGCTAATATAGATGGCAAAAAGTGGATGATATACACATTTCCTCTCATTTTGAAATCAATGGACACCTCCTCTTGCTTTCATTTCATCACTCATCCTTACTATTGGCAACCACTCTTCTATCAACTTGCACCCCACCAAATATCCCAGTCGTTTCCTACCATACTTTCCCCTCGTTCTCACGCCCTTCCCAATCACACATCTATTTTGGATCTTCTGATATCTTTTCCTCTCCTCTCTCTCTCTCTCTCTTCTGTTCCCTTCCTTTATCACCTTAGTAAATATACATGACCTTGGTTATTGAACACTCTCTACTCTTATTCCTGTATGCCTGACCTCCTCTCAACCGGCCAATTCTAGCATTTCTGCTCTCATTGCTCCCTTACCTGTTTGCTCTCCTCAATCAACAAGCATTACGTTACTGAGTACTCTCTGCATTTACTGTGTACAACATACCCTGTCCCCTCTGCTGGTTCTATAAAAAGACCTCCACCCTGCTCTTCTTCAGCTGATGAATAGTGAGCAATATTCCCTTACTAATGTTGGTGTCACAAAAATGCACCCACTACACTCTGTAAACAGAAATATATTGATGACGATATATATAATTATATTTATACGTATGTATGTACGTGTATATATGTATACGTGTACACAAACATACACACGTATGTATGTATGCTTATATATATATATTATATATATATATATATATATATATATAGATATATATATATATATATATAGTTGTAAGTACATACATGTATGTACATACACACACACACGCACACAACCGTCACTAGATTTGTATTTCTTGAGATAACATATGGGACAACCAATCAATCTAAGTACTTGAATAGACTGAAAAAGAAAGTGATTTAATATCTACCTGTTTACTTGTTTAATCAATAAATGGTCTTGCACAAATATTGACAAAAATACATTCGCAAATATTAATCTATGGCTTAGGAAAACTGGGAAAGTTAAACAGAATTGTATGTCTACTACGACTTGCCTAGTGTTTATTTTTCGAAAGATTGAACTCTACCTGGCGGTATTTGAAAGGAAGACACAAAGAAAGGTATAGAAATCCAAAATGCAAATCTTAATCGTTAGCTAATTAAAGGGAAATAACTCTAAAATCAATTGCAGCGTGGAAGGTGTTTATAATCCATTTAAAAATACAAAAACCGTTAGATTCATTTCAATATTTAAATTCAATTTGCCAAAATATTTTCGTCGCTTTGAAACTGCGACCAGTTCACTGACAAAATTCTGCGCGGCATCACCGAATTTTGTTAGTGAAGAGGTCGCGGTCTCAAAGCGACGAAAATATTTAAATGTTGAAATTAATTTAACGGTTTTTGTGTGTTTTTAAATCGCTTATTAACACCTTCCACGCTGCAATTGTTTTTGTTTTAGCACACAATCTCAGATCAGGTTACTTGCTATGCAAGTACAACTCCGTAACTATAAAATCGTTTAAGGGAAATAATTGATCAGACTTGAAGTAGCTATAATTAAAACTGTACGCAATTTATGAGCATTCAGTTCTTAAGCATCATGTGGATCAAGGTGGTCCCATTAGATACAGTAGCAAACTCTTAATATCTTTCCAGGAGGTACTGTAGACTAGAATTGTCTTCTCACGTTTTCCTTCTTGATCGTTTTCATAATGATGCTCGCACGGGTCGCAGACGTTGCAAAGGAACTCCGTCTCTACTTCCAATTCCCCACTGACAGCAGCTTGTTTAACAGTTTTATATTAGGACACTGGAAGACCTCATCTGCGAACAAGTCTATGTTGTCGGTGATGCGTTCTTCTGTGTGTGTGTGTATGAGAGAGAGATAGAGATAGATAGATAGATAGATAGATAGATAGATAGATAGATAGATAGATAGATAGATAGATAGATAGATAGATAGATAGAGAGAGAGAGATAGAGAGAGAGAGAGAGAGAAGAGAGAAAGAGAGAGAGAGAGAGAGAGAGAGAGAGAGAGAGAGAGAGAGGGAGAATTTGTGCGACATGGTTGCAGGTGTGGCTGCGAGGTAAGAAGTTTCTTTACAAAGTTCAGCTCTGCTCAGTGGCTCTTTGGATAAGTGTCTTCTACTATGGCACCTGGTCGCTAAAGCTTTGTGATTAGATTTGGCAGATGAAACCCGACGAAAAAGAAAAAAAAAAGGAAAGGGCTCGTCGTGTGTGTTCGCACACAGACACATTTGGCAAGAGAACTTCTTACAAAACCGTTACGCCTGCAATCATTCTACATACACACATGTATGTATGTATGTATGTATGTATGTATGTATGTATGTATGTATGTATGCATGCATGCATGCATGCATGTATGTATGTATGTATGTATGTATGTAAAGCTGGACTCATGAGTCATCTTCGTAGTCATAAAACGAGACAGATGAGTGACAACCTGGTCACTGGTGGTGGTGTAACACACCATACTAATCATATCTGTCGGGCATGTGGAAGAGAGTGTAATTCGGCAGGAGGACTTAAACGACATGCAAAGGTACATGAAGCCCAGTTAAAACTACAGCCGGCTATTACCAGTAAAGGTTTTAGCTGCCAATTTTGTACAAGACATTGTAGATCTTTAGCTGGGCTAAAAAGTCACATTCGATCACAGCACCAGTAACAGTTAAGCTTCGTGCAATGGCCATACTCGATAACGAGGGGGCAGCCATAATAATAATAATTATGTATATATATATTATATATATATATATATATATATATATATATATATATATATATAATATATATGTATGGTATGTATGTATGTATGTTATATGTACGTATATATGTATGTACATATGTATGCATGCATGTATGTATCTTTGTAACCACCCCCACCACCACCACCCGACAACTAGTGCCGGTCTGTTTATATACCCGTAACTTAGCCCTTCAGCCTAAATAACTGATAAAAAAAGTACCAGGCTTAAAAAGAGTAAGTAATTGTGTCAATTCATACGATTGAAACCTTTTAAGGCGTTGCCCCAGCAACCAGTGGCAGCATCTGTTTTTTTCTGAATCAGCAAATTCTGAGAAGTAGGCTGAAATAAATGTCAGGGGAATTCCCGAGCGTGGTGACAGCTGGTTAGAATAAAAGAATGTCTGTCTGTCTGTCTATCTATCTATCTATCTATCTATCTATCGATATTTTTGTCGAACCGCTGTTACAGAGTCGTAAACATACCAACACCGGTTGTCAAGTGGTGGTGGGTGGACAAGCACAGACACACACACACATAGACATCTCTCTCTCTCGCGCTCTCCATATATATATATATAGAAAACACTTGCTGTGGGACTGAACACAAGGCCATGCGGTTGAGAGGCAGGCTTCTTAGCACACAAGCACGCCTGTACCTATGGAAGTAGAATTATCATTATTGGTTCAGAAGTATATTATAATATTTATATTTTGAATCACCAACACATTTCGATCGTCACTGTGTTATTAGGTCTGTGCTGGATCAGAATTCTCAGACAATCGCTATTTCTCTCCATAAGCTTCTCCCAATCCATCGGATTATGCACGCGCACAATTTGAAGAAAGGGAGGAAAAAAGTAAAAAAACTGAAAGATTAAGAAATTAAAGGGAGATAATTATCTCCCCAAAATAGTCGCAAGCGGAGCTGGACAAGGGAGATAATTCCCACTCATAATCTGGTGGCTATACCTTTCGTACTTAAACCTCAATCACATAGAAATGGTTGTGCGTTTGTGTTTGTGTGTGTGTATAATTTTCATCCAACGTTGTCGACGATAACCAGAACATATATTATAGGAAAAGATAGGTCATGGTACGCCAGGTTGTGGTCGATCCGGCTGATGCGTGCGCGGAAGTTTGTGCCGTAGAGCTGGCCCTGGCGATCTGCTCGGAATGAAAACAAGGTTCTGGACTTGTGCTGCTCACGTTTTCTTTGTACTCTTTATATTTTGTTCGTAGGAGGCGGCATCTATATTGGTGCAGCTATGCCAGTTAGGGTGGTCTTGAGCTTGCCTTTCCCAGGTGTCGGAGTTCCTCTGAAAGCACTTCCGTAAGGTTTGAGTGTATCTTTGAAATGCTTTTCCTGCCCACCATGTGTACGCTTGTTTTCTGCGTATTCACTTAAAACACTTACTGTGTGTCAGGCATTCTAAAAAAGGTGGCCTGCCCACCCACCTGACCTGCGTTCTCCCCTAGCAATGCGTAAATGCTTGTCAGATCAGCTTTATGTATGCGTGGGGTTGCTGTGTGGTGAGCAGCTTGCTTACTAACCACATGGTTCCGGGTTCATTCCCACTGTGTGGCACCTTGGGCATGTGTCTTCTACTGTAGACTCGGGCCGACCTAAGCCTTGTGAGTGGATTTGGTAGACAGAAACTGGAAGAAGCCTGTCGTATATATGTATATATATATATGTGTGTGTCTGCGTATATGTTTGTGTGTCTGTGACACGCAAAATCGCTTGACACCCGATGGTGGTGTGTTTACGTCCCCGTAACTTAGCGGTTAGGGAAAAGAGACCGATAGAATAAGTACTAGGCTTACAAAGAATAAGTCCTGGGGTCAATTTGCTCGACTAAAGGTGGTGCTCCAGCATGGCCGCAGTCAAATGACTGAAACAAGTCAAAGAGAGTATATATAATATATATATATATATATAACACACATATATATCATATATATATATATATATATATATGTATATATAATATTATATATATAATATATATATATATATATATATACATATACATACATATATATACATATATATATATTATATATACATATAAATACATAATATATTATATACATATATATATACATATACATACATACATATATAACATATATATATACATATACATACATACATATATAACATATACATACATACATATATATACATATACATACATACATATATATATATATATATATATATATATACATAATATATCTATATACATATATATATATATATATATATATATATATACATATATAATATATATACATATATATATATATATATATATTATATATATATAATACTATATATATACATATATATTTATTTATTATATATTATATATACAAAACGCACGCATCCCTTTTTAAGTAAGATTGTTCTTTATATCAAGTTTTGTTCTTGATATTAACTTTGATGCGCACTCTTAACTTTCTGTCCCATCCCTTTCTCAGCCTTCATTCCTTGATTCCTTTTCCTCTACTTAACTTGTCTCTTCCTCTCTCTCATTCTTCACTCTCTCTCTCCCCCTCTCCATTCTCATGGTTTTCCTCGCAGCCATTCCCCTTCTTCTCTCCCTTTCTCTTGCTCTCTCCCCCTCCCGTCGTTGACCCGCGATGAGACTTCCGCTGCTGCTTTTCTGGCCTGGCCCTCTCAAGGTATGGACGACAATTCTTTTTGCTCCGCTCGTCGTTCATAAAAAAAAATTCACGTTCGCTATACTTTTTTTCGTTCGGCGTTAACAGCCCATCTTATCTTGTTTTTCCTTGTCCTGTCTTCTACTGTTTACAATTTGTACTGTCGTTACTGTCCTGTTTTTATTACCATTTTTTACCCCTCTGCGGAAAGATCTCAGAATTTTAATTGATTTGCTTTTCGCAGGAAGGAAAGTTTCTTGTCGAAGATACGTCTCGCTTTTATCCTTCGAAACGTAGAGTAGATGAAACCATAGCGACTGAAGAAGGGGTTTTTTCTTTGTGTTAATTGTCCTGTACTCTTTTTTTTTGCTGTTTTTAAATATATGTCCAGTTCTTTTGGTTTGTGTCTATATTTTCGTTTCTCATTGTGTTCGACGTCCTTTTGGTGTCCTGTACTCATATATGCGTGTATATGTACATGTAGAGGTAGGTACGTACATATATGTTTATATATATGCATATGTTCTATTTTATTATTTATTTAATATTATATTATATATATGTATATATATATATGTATATATACATTATATACATATATATATATACATATATATATATATACATATATATATACATATATATATACATATATATATATACATATATATTATATACATATATATATATACATATATATATATACATATATATATATATACATATATACATATATATATATATATATAAATATATATTAATAAATAAAATAGAACATATGCATATATATAAACATTATGTACGTACCTACCTCTACATGTACATATACACGCATATATGAGTACAGACACCAAAGGGACGTCGAACACCATGAGAAACGAAAACATAGACACAAACAAAAGAACTGGACATATATTAAAAACAGCAAAAAAAATAGAATACAGGACCAATTAACACAAAGAAAAAACCCCTTCTTCAGTCGCTAAAGCTTTTATCTACTCTACGTTTCAAAGGATAAAAGCGAGACGTATCTTCGACAAGAAACTTTCCTTCCTGCGAAAAGCAAATCAATTAAAATTCTGAGATCTTTTCGCAGAGGGGTAAAAAATGGTAACAACAGGACAGTAACGACAGTACAAATTGTAAACAGTAGAAGACAGGACAAGGAAAAAGAAGATAAGAAGGGCTGTTGACGCTGAACGAAAAAAAGTATTACAAATGCAGAATTTTTTATGGACGACGAGTGGAGGAAAAAGAGTGACGTCCATTACTTTGAAAGAGCCAGTGCTCCATGTCTGGTCATGGTGAAATATTGCCTTTCTCGGAAACAAGTGAGATTTAGGCACTGGAAGCTTAGCCTGCTGTAGAAAATTTACCTCCATGAAACTCCATTTGGCCCATGTGAGCATGGAAAGGGGAACATTAACATGCATAAAAACAATGATCACACACACACGTGCGTGCACACATGCAATATATAAAAGGATTCATTTAAATAACTATTGCACATGTGGCTCCATAACCGACCTGTTATACTTTATATAATAAATATCCATCACTTCATTGGCAAATGAAATCTTAAATAAATGTTCTAAAGGAAGAAAACTATAGCGTTTGTTATCATAGGCTGACACACGCAAAAAAAAAAGAAAAAACTCCAAAATGAACAAAACTTATTCAATGAAAAAGTAGAATAAAAAAATAGAGCCCATGATAAACATGGACAATGATTATAATGTCAAGAAAAAAAAGGAAAGAGATATGAAGAATGTATAATATATTAATACACACACACCACACACACATATATATATATATATATATATATATATATATACATGTGCATATACAGATACAGTCAAACATACACATATATATACATAACCCCCCCCCCCATATATATATATATATATATATATACATACACACACATATATATGTGTATACATATATATATATATACATACAATATACATAGACACATACATGCATTTATGATAAATTTCCATAAAAGTTACAATATGTGTTTGCTTGTGTGTCGATTTACATACATATATACATACATACACACACACATACATACATACATACATAATTTGTATGTGTGTGTGTGTGTGTGTGTGTCTGTGTGTGTATGTGTGGATACATGCACGTGTATATGTTTCTACATACAATAGTGATTAATTGGCATTTGTCTGAAAATCCATCCATCAAAAACAAAACATACAATAGTAGCAGAGAAAGATGTAAACTGGAAAATTAACACAGAAATAACAACAACAGAAATATATGGAAGAGATGAAATAAACTGACAAGATGAGTTACTAATTCCTACCTGGAATTCAACAAAAGCTACAGGAGAACCTCCTTTGTTATGCATCCGTAATCGACAGAACCCAGGGAAGCTGAAATTGATATACAAGACTTTAAAAAACGGGAGGCAAAAGATGGAGAAAACATATTTGTTAATATCACATGCATTAAAAAGAAGAAAATAATAATAATAATAATAATGATGATAATAATAATAACTGGTACAGCAAGTATAACATTTATAAATATTGAGATATCTATAAATGGTGTAGTTTGCTCATAAAAAAAGTTTATTAATAGACAATGGTACATTATTCTGGTGGTGTACATGTGTACACACACACACACACATGTATATATACATACATTTACATATATACATACATCTACATGTATATATACAAGTATAAACATATACACATATATCACAAGTGCGCATGCACACGCACAAACACAAAATACATACATACATACATGCATACAGCCATCGGGATTAGAAGATA
>NW_021834848.1:40000-42500 GCF_006345805.1 Octopus sinensis
TTAAAATTGTGAAGCAAACTTATTTCTATTTTCAATAATGAAAAAATTTTTTATTATTATCAAAAAAAAAAGAAATCTGGGGACAGTGCAGTCTGAGGACATGTACTGAGAGTGATAGAAATGAAATATCCAGTCAACATCATGGATTTTGGAATGATCTCTAGTGATGGCGACGTTATGCCTCTATTCACCTTCCCACATGGCCCCAGACTCAACACGGAGGCCTACATCAAAAGCCTGGGGGAGGTAGTGCTGCCCTGGGTGAAGAGGATGACTGCTGGAATATCCTATATCTGGCAACAGGACTCTGCACTATGTCACACAAGCAGGAGAACCCCAGCTGTGGCTGTCACCTCTAACATCTGGCCAATAACTCTGCACACTGCAACCTTCTTGATTATTATGTGTGGGGAGCAGTTGAGTGAGAGATCAACAAAATTCTTGTAACACCAAAAGATGAACTGAAGGCAAGGGTTATGGTAGCATTGTTTCAGCTTCAAAGCTGCAATTAAGCTGAGGCACCATCATTGACTGTGCTACACCATTATTTGAAACCTCCTCTGATATGTGGCATTTGGGGAATGAGGGAGTTTGATGCCGCTGCCCTCATCTGTGTTTCTTGCCATGAGGTAGGCTCATCTGGAACCTTTGACATGAGATCCAGTTTTGTTTTGAAGACATCCACATCCACACCATGCTGGTCGTTCAGGCATTTTGAAAAAATATTGAAGAGCTATGGGCCCTTTGAAACCCAAGCTGTTGCAGTATCTGGTCCTGAATTTTGATGAAGATGCTGGGATCTTTAGCACTATGGTGTGGCACTTTTCTGCTGTTTGGTACCTTCCAGGATTTTCCAGATGTATATCACTGCATATCTTATATATGCATATATATAATATATATATATATATATATATATTATATATATAAAAATACACACATAATATATATATGTGTATATATATATAGATATGTATATAAAATACACCTATTATGTATATATACAAAATACATACATTTTGTATGTATGCATGTATATATATATATATATACATACACAATATATACATTATGTATATATTCTCAAAAATGCATGCATACAAATATTTGTACATATTCAATATTTATACATATAAATACATTAATGTATGTACATATATATATGTGTGTGTGTGTGTGTGTGTGTGTGTGTATCTCTCTCTCTCTATATATATATATGTATGTATCACTGTTCCAGAACTTATCTCTTCTGGTTCAATTCTTCACACTATTATATCCAATGTAACCACACTCCAAATCTCCACCATCTGCTTCACAAACCAGACAATCTAGTCTTATTGTCTCTGTAACTGTCTCATGGAATTTATGCCATCATACTATGACAGACTATTATTAACTCTTGTTGCTGCCTTACCCTCACACCTTAAATACACCAACCATGTCCTAGATTTCATTAACCTGTTCTCTCTTTTTTTTGTGGAGAGTCTAAACTTCTTTTCACTATAGACTCAAATCCCTGTACACCACTATCATATCTGATAACGATGGCCTACTAGCCCTTAAACACTACTACATGCCTTCACCTGGCTGAGATCATCCTAATCCTTAACTGCTTATCCTTTTCTTGAGAATTTTAACAAGAAGTCAGTAATGTCACAATAGGAACTAAGATAAGACCCAATTATGTGAACTTCTTTGAAGGCCATACTAAAGAGAAAATCTTTGCTTGGTTCCTCAGACCCAACTAAGATCTGTATGGTCACTATGAGGACAACAGACAATAGCAAAACAACATTTTTGTTAATGCCCTTCACCATGCCTGGGAATTTACTTCCGTTGTATTTGACGCTTTTGTTAGTTTTCTCCATCACCATAAACGATATTCACCTCTCCACCTCTGTCCACTACAAACCTCCTGACTCTCATTTTTATCTCCACTACTCTCCTTCAAGTCCCAAACATTTTAAATTTGTCTTTCTCTCAATCACCTCTCCATTACCACCTCTGCAACACTGATTAGATTTCAAATCCCAATGCCAAAGAAAGCAAGAATTTTCACTGAACCAAGGGTACCCTTGATCAGTTGTGGACCCTGCACTCTACCAGACTCAGGCCATCAACTGCACAACCACTCTCCTACCATCTTTATGCATCTCTACAGACTCGGTTCCACTTGTCTCTCCCCTCATTGAAGAATAAATTCATCCACAGCTTCTCTATTCTGTTTTCTAGCCTCACAACCATTCCAGTCTTTCTCTGCACCACCTCTCCTCAACTTTAAACATGATAAGCCCCATAGCACCTGGCTCCACACAACCAGGCAGTTTTAAATGCACTTTCTGATGATGCAACACCTGCCCCTAACTTCACCATACTACTACCATCACTGGACCTAAGGCACAATGTCATGTTACACAGAACTTCTGCTACACATCGTTTAATCTGATAGATTTCCTTTCATGCAAACTTTGCTGCATCCTTTACGTAGGGGAAACAAACT
>NW_021834849.1:0-10000 GCF_006345805.1 Octopus sinensis
CAAGCCTCGTTTCACATAATTCATTGTTTATTCCACAAGCCTGCACCAATGGAAATGTTGCATTTTGCTATAGAAATACATGCTTTAGTTCCGTTAGCATAAGTTGGTTACAATTCTGAAAACGGACTAGTCTAATTAACGATACACACCTCTCGTTCAATCTCCACATGAATTATCGGAAATGAAATGAAGTTTATACCATTTATGCAACTGAATACATTTGCTATAAAATACTTTGGTAAACATTGTGCAATTATCTTCAATGTAACTATTAGATAATATTTTCACCCGATATTCTAATATCTTTATTTGGTATTAGTACATTTAACAGCGTATAGCTAATGCTTCCTTCCAGTAGATGTTCTTAATTTTGGGGTATAGATCCATCCTACAGCTTTCAGCTATCGAAATTGTGATTACATTTATAGTTGGAGTTAATCTTTATACTCATTTGTCGAAAACCTGTAATGTGGGATTTGGAAAAAAAGAATTTCTTAGATAAAATAGGAAATATCTACCAATGTTTGATTTTCAAACTTAACGCCGATCTTAACCAGTTAGGCTTCATATTACACTTTCTTCCGTTTTTTTTTTTTTTTTTACTATTCACTATTTTTTCTTCTAGAACATATTCTGCTTCTTTTATAAATATCCTATTCAACTGAGAACATTGAAATGGCTTGTTGTGAAAGGCAGAGTCGGAAATGTTCCTTCTGTGGTAGGGAAATTAGTACAATATTCTCATGTAGCCTTACAAATTGCTAATGATGTAAATATAAAGACCTAAGCATATATGCCAGTTAAAGAATGATATGCAATTATAAAAATGTATAGGAAATTCTCTGACTCAACATCTCTCCCTCTTTCAATCTCTCTCCTCTCTCTCTCTCACCTTGCATATGTATATATACGTACACACGCACACACACACACACACACACACACACACACATTCACATATATATGTATATTCTTTTAGTCTTTACTTCTGCCACTCATTAGACTGCGATCATGCTGGGACACCATACATGAAGAATTTGTTTGCTTCCTATCAATGTAATTGAGAAGCACACTACTCATGTATATATATATATATGACGGACGATGAAGACTACGTATGAATGTTCAACTTTTGTCGAAAGACCTGCACAAATGATTCCTTTGCACTGATCAAATGTTCGTTTCGCACATTAGCATACTCTCTCCATCAAATCGACGTTGTCCGAAATAGTGCATTGCTGAAAAACACAACGTAATAGCCAGTTTAAGTATTGAAACCACGATCTTACAATCGTGAGTCCAACTCCCTTACCACTAGGCGATGAGCCCTCACACACTCACACACACATATATACATATACACACACACAAATATATATATATATATATATGTGTGTGGTGTGTGTGTGTGTGTGTGTATGTATGTATGTATGTTTATGTATATAGTTAATCCAAACATGAACAAAGAGAAACATAACGCGAGGACTTGGAACATGTGTAGTGTTGTTGGAAGCTTAGGAAAGGAAAGAAAGAAGGGGGGTGTAACGTTCGGAGCGGAGCTCTTCGTCAGAAACATGGCAAAAGGAAGGTCCAAGGAAGGGAAGACGGAGAAAGAAAATAGCCAACGATCTCTCTCTCTCTCCTTCTCTCTCTCTCTATATATAATATATATATATATATATATATATATATATATATATATATATTATATATATTAATTGTATATATAAATATAATTAAAATATAATATGAAACTATACAGTGTGGCACTTTACATTGTACGTCGGTCAGAATTGGTTTCTTGCTTATATCGGGAGGGAACAAAAGGTAATTTTAAAACGTAATTAAAAAATATTGTTAAAGTATGAGGAAGCAGTATAAATGGGATGAGACCAGAACATGAAAATGAAGAGGGAAAAAGAAGAGGGAAGAGGGGAGAGTGAGGAAGGGGATAGAGAGAAAGAGAGAGATAGGATGGGAGAGTCGAAGGGGGAGAGGTGGGGATTAAAGGACAGAAACACGATGAAATCAAAGGAGATGGAGAATTGGAAAAAAGGAAGTAGGAAGGTAGAGGAATGAAGCTAAACGAACAGCTGGAAGGAAGAAAGAAGATACTATATACAATTATTAGTAAACCCATAGTCACCAGTATCACGTTACAACTGATGGATGAAAGAATATTGCAGATTAGTACTACCGACTAAATTAAAAAGACAAAAGGTATGAGGACAGGCTAAAAACATTTACTACGACTTTAACTAATGGCGACATGAAAATAATGTAAAATAAATTTTAAATAATACCAGTATATGTATATATAAAGATATTAGCATATATACACGTATGTATGTTGCATATACAGCTATATGTATAATACACACATGCACACACACACACCACAACACACACACACAACACAATATATATATATATATATATATAATATATATATATATATATATATATTATATATGTATATATGTATGCATGTATGTATGTATGTATATCTATAAATAAATAGATAACAACAGAAGGATAATATGCCATTTAAGTACAGCTGTTTCCAAGGAATTTGTAATTGATTAATGGAGACATTACGTTATTTGAAATATACATATATATATATATATTGAGTAGTTAAGGAATATACTGGCGATCAGCACATCAGCCACTCATGCAGGAATCTGGCTAGCATAGTGTTTAAATACTCGAAGGCTGATTAGTTATAATTCCTTCAATTTGAAAATGGAGAACTTCACCAATATATGACAATTATATAGAAATAGCATGTCATTATCCCAACAAAGTGAATAATGATTGATTTAATTGACGGAAAGGGAAGTCAAATCTTTGTTACTTATGTTTCGATAAATGAACGCAATTTATTTCATATTACATAGAAAATTATTTAATTCACTTATTCACACGTAATTTGAATTACAATCAACTTATGAGAGAAAACAAAAATGTGGGATGAATTTTCATTGCTTCAAAATGTATCATCTTCTATACTATGCTGTCCGTCAGAAAAGATATAAGATTATTAATCAACGTAGCATACATACTACATTTCAAATCGTCTCCCTCTCAGTGATAACTTAGTCATAGAATAAGTTTGGCGATATTTTATCATCTTAACTGACAAGCCAGATAGTAGTCCCTGCTAATATTTTCTCATTATATGCTGGTTGTTTTACACTGCGTTCTCCAGATATGTAGTAAAAGTAACGCCATTCTTATGGGGTTTCGTAATGGAAGATTGCATGTGGATTTGTAGTTGGTTTTACGCTTAATATGTCAAAATGCTGTAGTATTAATATATTTATACACACACACGCACACACATATATATATATGCATGTATATATGGGTACAGGACGTCACCAACGGTGCAAATGACATCAATTACGTAAACAACGAGAAAAAATAGAAAACAAAGGCAAGTAAACACAGAGAAAAGATCTTTCATCAGCTGTCGGCTGTGTATCTACTCCTCATTTCTAGCATTCAACGTCAATATGAGTCTTCGAAGACTGTTGCTCCCATAAATTCTAAAATAAAATTCAGGATTTTTGGAGGATCGAATTTGGGAACAAAAATATGAGAGTGGAGACATGCAAGGAAACTGAATGAAAACGAACATGGAGGGGCGTTAGATCAGAACGAGAGAGAAAGAGTGAACGCTGGGAGAAACATTATTTTGAAAAGAGAACAGATAGAAGAGAGAGAGAAAAAAAAGAACGCATCCTTTCTTTTGAACGTCCGTGCAAGAAAAGAATGATAGACGATGTTTACGTGTGAGCAACGAGAGAGAGAGAGAGAGAGAGAGAGAGAGAGAGAGAGAGCGAAAAAGGGAAAACGAAGAGAGAGAGAGAGAGAGAGAGAGAGAGAGAGAGCGAAAAAGGGAAAGAGCGAGAGAAGGAGAGAGAAAACGGTGAATATGGAAGGGCGGTGGAAAAAGGGAATTAGAGAAAAATGGAGGAAGAAAACAGCATAGAGTGGAGAGTCGCATAAAAACGGTGAAGATAAACTTACTTGGAAATGGATGCATCGCGTTCATGGTGGGTGTATATTTGTCTGTCTGCTTCATGTGTTTGTTAGCCTGTGTGCCTAGTTGTGTGTGTGTGTTTGTCTGAGTGAACATATATATGCACCATGTATGTATACAAACACGTGAAGAAGTATTAACGACACGAGTGAGCTCTCGGTTTTCTGTATCATGGTTCCATTATATATTTTCCTACGAATACTTTCTAATTTCCAGGTGTTTTTAGAGCTATTGCCAACATTCGTAGACGTTGATAATCTCCTCTAATGGATGACGTGATACTAGATTGTGTTACTGTGTCTTTATACTAGACTAGGCCAATATCTCTTGTGTAGATATTACCAACATTGATAATTAAATGCAAATTTCAGAAGGCAGGTGTCTGTTTTTTGTTTGTGATTAATGTTTTTTGTCTGTGTATATTTTAGAAAAGTACTTATATCATTTAAAGCTGTTTTATATATATATATATGATCACTCATGTTTTCCCGTATATTTTCGTTTTGTATTGTTTAGTGTATTTTCATTTGTACCTCTTTGGAAGTGAATGATGTGTTGCTGGGGAGTCTTCTACTTTTACGGCCTATGCAACAGAGGTGTTGAATACCTTACAAATTTCGCACTATAAATTAAATTATAAAATAGATCATATTTTATACTATAAACTTTTTTACCATTATATACTCTTGTGATTTGTCTATGATAAGGTCTTGTTCAACCTTGCTGTTATAGTCATCTAATAAGTTAAGAAATAAATTAAGCAATTTATATCTTTTACATTAATAAATCATATAAATGTATGTGTGCGTGAGTACGTATACATTAATATGTGTGTAGAAACACACACACTCGCATATATACCTTTCTCCATCTCTGTATTTATATGGGTGTGTGTACGTGTGCGTGTATGTGTATAGATGGACAGATCGATGGGCTTTAATTGCAACGGATTCATGCAGTAAAGAATGAGTGCTCAATGTCTCACTTACATTGTAATATTTATTTGGCCTAAAAGAACCAAAGTTTTCGAATAACATGGGTTTCATAAGGAACAAAATTTATATTCCCATCTGCCTGTCAACAGACGTTTTGTAATGTTGCAACAGGCCTTATTCTTCCTATTTTTGTTGCTACTAATTTTTGCTCAGTATACATGTTTGTTGTAATATTCTGTGATCATGTCTGCATGCGTTCCTACAAAATAAATCATCTTCTGTGCGCGGGTACGTGAGCCTGAGAGTACCCATGCATGTTGGTCTGAATCTTGAATTGTTTTTTATGTTCCTTGCCCGCACATAGACACACTTACAGAAACACACATACACACACACATATCCACACACATATATATAAATACACAAATACACATGTAAGCGCGTATGCATGTTTGTATATGTAATCACATGTGGATTAGGTTAAGACGCTGAAGGAAGGAAAGAAAGGTTGTTCTATGTTTCGAGCAAAGCTCTTCTTCAAAAACAGAAGAGGAAAGTCCAAGAGAAACGGAAGAGGGAGGGAAAAATCGTCAACAATCCACATGTGATTACATATACAAATATGCATACGCGTGTACATGTGTATTTGTGCGTATGTGTGTGTGTGAGTGTGTGTATGTGTGTGTGTGTGCGCGTGTGTGTGTGTACCCTTATGAGGCATGAGAAGGTGGAATTGTCTACAATAACGTCTTATTGTACTTTGAACACAAGTGTATGACAACACTATCGAAACAACGAATGCTGTCACGGCATTGGGTCGCGAGAATGAGAAATGCGTTTCGTCTTGCTTGTAGTTTGTCAATAACTCAGTGACATGAAATATGACCTCGATATATAGGTAATAAGGAATAAGGTAGTTACTGACATTGTGGAGGTTTGCTGGATATTGAATGAAAAACAAATTACTAGATATGATGGTGTGGAATTATCTGTGTTTTTAACAAATTTAAGGGGAGATTTTATCTCAAACCATTCCACATCATCATACTGACTAACGCTGTGTATACGTACCTAAATGTATGTATGTGTGTATGCGTGCAAATACATATACATATACATATATATATATATATATATATATATATATATATATATATATTCATATGTATAAATATGTATATATTTATATATGTGTGTGTGTTTGTGTGTATATTTGTGTGTATATATATATACATATATCCATATGTATAAATATATATATATGTTTATCGTTAGCCACTACGCACATTTTTCTCTCCTTGTTTTTTCTGTGTCCCTTTCTGTAGAAGAGCGTAGGCTCGAAACGTAAAATACTTTTTCTATTCCTGAGCATTATACTACTAATACATCTGTTTGTTTTGCACACCATCTGTCTTCGTCTTTTGTTTTTTTCGTAAACTCTCCCTATATATATATATATATATTCATATGTATAAATATATATATATTTATATATGTGTGTGATACATGTGTGTGTGTGTGTGTGAGCGTGTGTGTGTTAGCAATAATTATGACATTGTAGACTATGGAGGCTGGTTGGCTGGCTAGTAGATTCTCAACATTTTATCTTAATTTACATTCTATACAGCATATTTTTATAATCGAGTGTTGTAAAAATATTCTGTATGAAATTGCAATATAAAAGGAAATAAATTTTGAGGATATACCAGCCGCCATATTCTAAATCGTTATAATTATTGCTAATATACACTCCAGATGATATTACCATCCAAAGAAGCGAACAGAGAATTAAGGATTTACAGCTTGTGTGACAACTTCTAGTAGTTAGAGACGCTAAATACTATCCGATGATGTTAGCCGTAACCTGGAACATAACTGAGAGCCAGCACGGTATCGGCTCAGATAATATATGCCTCAGAACGTACACACACACACTCACGCACATACACGCACACATAAAAACACACATGCACACACACACACACATACATATATATACATATATATATATATATATATATATATATATATATATATATATATATATACCGGAGTAAACACATAAATGTGAAACAAAGGTGGAAAAAAGAGTACTCAAATACCAGTGGTAGAGTAATATGCTTTATTTAAAGCAGCAGAAAATTCAACAAAACCTGTCACTCTGAGTTTCCCGTTGCCGTTCATCGGACAGTTTTTGCTAGAATGGAACCGATATGTCAATTTTATCCAGACTAGTATAAACGCTACACCTTTGAAGAGTAACAGGTTTTGTTGAATTTTCTGCTGCTTTAAATAAAGTATATATATATATTTAGTGATAGACATTAATTCAGAGTAGTCAGATAAATTTTTTTTAAGCAGTCCTAGTTGAAAATTAAACAATTAGATGTACTCTCACTGAGAAAATAAAGAAAAATTATCTGATAAATTGCACGTTCTGTTGGCGACTCACAAGACGATAAATGTTCCTTCATCTTTCTGGTAAAAAATTGATAAAAAAATTACTGCTATTATTTATGTCAAACAATGATCCTGAAACCAAAAGCTAATTGTTTTCCTTTTAAGTAATGAATAGCAATGTGTACTTAGATTTCATTATTGTTCAAACAATATCATTATCAACTGTAGTTTACTTAAATTTATCCTACGTTTCTAGCATGCAGTTTATTGTGATTCTGTTTTTAATAATATTCTAATCACATTGTCAAGGCGACTAAAGGAACATTGAAGAATTATGAAAGATCGTAAAGCTACGTTCTGCTCCTCCAACTATATATATATATATATATATAATATATATATATATATACATACTAATATAGGGTGAAGTTTTTTTACAGAAAAAAATTTCATCAAAATCTATTAGATTAATTCCAAAATTGATTCAATATAGAAATAACGAACTCTTTTTTAAAAAATTCTATTGACTAGCTTTCCTCGATTTCAGTACAACGTATTTCTGTAGTGGTTATATAATGATATGTGGAAATTGACGATTTAAAAGTCTGTTATCAGCATATTGGCATAGAAATAATTTTCTTTTGCCCTTGTTTATAAGTTGTGTGTATATATATATATATATATATATATATATATATATATATGTGTGTGTGTGTGTATATATCATGTATGTTGTATGTATCTGTATAAACGCATATACATAAATATATTCACTATCATTACCCACACACACTAATACGAACCTACTCACACACACTTATATGTGGAATTTTTCGATGAAATTTGAACCCAGTACTTAAAACGTCGGGAAATGCCTCTAAGCATTTTTGTACGGCATGTTAAAAATGATGCCAATAACGACCTGCCATAATAATAATAATAATAGTAATAATAATAGTAATGATAATAATATTTTCTCATTTTAGTACAGTCACTGTAAATATGAGGGGTGGAAAAGTCGATTACCAGGACCCAAAACTCAACTGGTAGTTATGTTATTGCCATCAAAATCATGAAATACAAATTCGACCTCCGAATTATGTGAACTCAGAATGCATAGAATTCTCCGCTTTCGCAAATACAAATTATTTGAAATGTGAATGTGTGTGTTTGTGGGGGGGGACGTGTGTGTGCATATGCGTGTATGCGTATGCATGTGCGCGTGTGTGTGTGCTTGTGCGCACGTTTGTGTAACTACATGCACTTATAGATAGATAGAAATTATTATAGGTATAGACGTACAAACTCACACATATACACATATATACAAACATAGATAGGTAGACAGACAGACAGGCAGACAGTGAGACAGCCAGACAGACAGACAAATAGATAGAGACAGATAGATAGATAGATAGATAGATAGATAGGCAAGTAGCTAAGTATGTATGTATGTATGTAGGTAGGCAGGTAGGTATGTACGTTGGTAGGTAGGTAAGTAGGTAGGTAGGTAAGTAGGTAGGTAGATAGCTATCTGTATCTCTCTACTCCCTATCTAACTTTCTACCTACATACTTAAATAACCAGCTAGCTAGCTAAGTTGCATTTAAATATATAAGCACGACACCCTTTGGTAATATATATATATATGTATGTGTGTGTGTGTATGTATGTATATATATAATATTAAATATGCATATACATGTATATATACATAGATATGCATATGTATGCATGTATATATATATATAATGATATATATATAATGATATATATATATATATATATATATATATATATGGATGAAAATGTAAAGATAAACACGCGCACACGCGTACACAGATACAAACTAATTTTTTTCCTAAATCTATATTCCTGTATAAACACGTTTCCTTTTTATCTATTATACTTGAGGATATGTGGCAAGGGATTCCACGAAGAAACTTTGACATGAAATGGTAATTAATTTTTTTTTTATTAGAAATAATACAATGTTTTGCTCTTATTATAAATAAGACACATAGTGTTGATGCATTTGCCTGACAAATCATGAATAAAAACAAAATGACAGAGCATGCGTTCACAGATGTTTTCTTAGAGATAGGCTTTCACTTCACAAATTCGAATAAAAATACAAGAAGCAAGGAGATACATATCTAGTTGTTATATTCACTTTACTTATTCTTACCTAGTCATATAAGAACACGATCGTTCACGGAAACGCACACGTGCACATGCACACCAGTACATGCATGCATTTATATACATGCATAAATGCATAATATATATGTATGTATATATATAAATAAACATATATATGTATATATATAAATGTATGTATATATATATGTATATATACGTATATATATATATATACGTATATGTATATATACTATGCGTACATATGTATACATGCATGCATGTATGTATATATAAATATATATATACATACATACATAGACATATACTTTATGTATACTGTATATATGTACTTGTATATGTACGTTGTATGCAAATTTTATATAATGTATGTATGTAGGTAGGTATCTATGTATGAATGAATGTATCTGTATATATATTATATATATATATATATATATGTAGTTATGTGTCAGTA
>NW_021834849.1:15000-40000 GCF_006345805.1 Octopus sinensis
CTATTGACAATCGATTTTTTCCATATGTACAGCAGAAACCAAATCATATATGTAGCAATTATTAATGACTTATATTAACGAACTGAGCAAAAACATAATTGATTTCCAACTGAGCATAATCTGAAACATTGCTGATGCATTTTCGTCTCTTTCGAATTTACTAAGATGAAAAATGCAATATTGACACCAATTGATCTATAATACATACTATAGAGATACGAAACTAGATTCTATAATGTATTCAACCAAATAATCTTGGTACCTTCAAACTAACAAATTAAAATAAGGCTCTTAGCAAAATATAAGTGACGTTGAATATCAGATCTGATTATATGCGTAATACATCAGTTTCCCCCATTGAACGGGTTAATAAGGTTTGTTGAAGAGTGCTTCCGGAAAATATATATAACAGAGCAAAGAGTAGATACGCTGCATTTCCTGCTGGGAAATTGAAAATCCAAATAGTAATTAAGACACTCAGAGGAGATCTCTTGACAATAGATTAAATGTTCCGTAGCAATAGAGTTAGAAAACTGTGCACGTACGAAGACTAAATGAAAATTATAACAATGTTTGCTTAAGTTTTACGATACCATAAAATTTTAGGGAAATAATGTAATGGATTCCATTGACTACAGTGCATGACTGATACTTCTACTATTGATTGATTCGAAAGAGGGTAAGGAAAGACAACCCTCACTGTGTTTTATACTAAACACTTATGATATTTAGTTTGTTAATTTACTGTTTCTGAAATCATGCCAAAAATAAGCCAATACGGTAAGAACAGAAATAGAAAATACAATTATGACAACAACTATAATAATATCGGATTGTAATTTAGGCACAAGACTAGCAAATTTGGTTATCCCATTAATTGTTTGGTACTTTACTGTAGCGACCTTGGAAGGGTGAAAATCGAAATTGTGCATTTCCACCACAGTATAAAAGAGCAGGAATGAATACCACGAGTTAGTTTATTCGACGCTCTAACAATAAGAACAACAACAATAATACTACCACAACCACCACTAACAACAACAACAATATAATAATAATAATAATTAATAATAATAATATTAAAAATAATAATATGAAAAATAATAATAATAATATTAAAAATAATAATAATAATATTAAAAATAATAATAATAATAATAATATTAAAAATAATAATAATAATAATAATAATATTAAAAATAATAATAATAATAATAATAATATTAATAATAATAATAATAATAATAATATTAATAATAATAATAATAATAATATAAAAAAAATAATAATAATAATATTAAAAAAAAATAATAATTATAAAAATGTAACTTTGATGGCCTGCACTGCTCTCTTACTCAATAATAATAAAAAATAATGATACTAATAATAATGATAATTATTATTATTATTATTATTATTATTATTGCTATTACTATTATTATTATTATTATTATTATTATTATTATTATAATTCCTGTTGTTGCTTTTAGACCAAATTTAATCTTGACAGCAGCCCTATAAGCTACGGGTTGCGCTGGTCTTATCAGTTTTTATTCAGAAATGAATCGTTAAAATCAAATTCTGCCGACGTCGACAATGCCTTTCGTCTTTTCGAGGTTAATAAAATATGTAAAAGTTAAACACTGGGGTTGATGTAGTGAACCAGTATCCTTCTCCCAAGTTTCAGGCCTTGTGCCTATAATAGAAAATATTATTATCAATTTCGGTATGTAGCCAGCATTTTTCGAGAAGGTGGCGTGTTTTTACGGATCCCGAAAGAATGGAAAGCAAAACTGATATCGGTGGAATTTGAATTCAGAACATGAACAGGGGAAAGACATACTGCTTGATAATTTTGTCCGACGCTCTAGCCACACTTTTATTTGAAAATTACACAAAGAAATCTAAACAATAGGAATGCTCATAAATTAGAAGCCATGGCAACACATTAAAGCAACACAACAAAATAAACCACAAATGACAAGTATAAATCATAATGAAAAATATGACACTGATAAAAATAAATACAAAATTATGTTCATCGTACAAATCATAGCGTAAAGTGTCATTTGAATACAATCCACAAGTAATATATATTGTCCATCTATCGAAAACATATCACAGTACTATTCGAAAAAATATAATGTTTGAATACACAAAAACGAAAACTGTTCATAACAAATTCAATCACAACGAGATAAAGGAGATATTTTTCCAAGCTAAGAATAAACAAACTTTCCCAGAAAAACAAGTAGCCAAGCTCTCTTCACGAATCAATTTCTAAAGAAATAATATACTTAAACATCGACGTGCTAAAGAATCTTATTTACCCAGTCTCCTTTCGTTGTGTCGATAGAAAAATAACTTTGACACTATTATTGTAAATCAACCTACTCTGAACTTCATCTAAATAACAATGGATGGTAAATACACAAAGCAAGTTAATTGAAATAAATATTAGACATTTTACTTGACAGCAATAACAAGAAACTTTACGGAGTACGATATTCAAACAAAGCCTTTTCAAGCATAATGAGAAAACATACGCAGTGAAAGCGTGCGACACTATTAAGAGTTACAATGCATAAGAAAATAAAGGGGAACTGAGAGAAAGAATATTACGATAAGCATAACCCAGCATAACCAACATAAAATTTACAAACATGACCACACCGCTAACCCCTGAAAGTATGTGTGAATTGATAAAGTAGTGACATTCTGGTTAAAATAAGCCGATGAAATACTAATGAGGCCAGATCAACATAAGACGTGAAATCAATATTTAATCTCCAAAGCAGAGCCAATATACCTTTCGATATCCTTTCTATCAACAAAATACTGTTCAGCAACAATATACTTTGATGGGAGCAGAAAGGGAATCGAATGATGTATGGATATAAAGAGTAACTACTGATAAACAGAACTATTATTATAGTCAGTCGAAAATAGGAACCCAGAGCTTGATATCTCATTGATTAATAACTGAAATTAACTTGACATCAAAAGTCTTTCTTGGATACTGGAGACATTACATACATACATACAGATAAGTTCCAACATTAATTCTCTATATCAAGGAAGTCAATTCAAATAAAAAATATCGATGGCAAAAACTCTCTATGCTACTACCTTGCTGACACCCTCGGTTTCTCTAACAATAACCTTAAAACAAACGAGCACTGGTTTGCAATCCTCCGTATTTCGTGTACAGGATTTAGAACTACAAAGAAGAGAAAGACCATAGTTGGAAATACAAAGGAAATTATACATGCCTTTAATTGTCAATAGTATATATTATTATATAAATTCATATATTTATTACTTAAATTAATATGAAATATATTGTGTTATCTTGTAGACATTGAAATTCAAAAGTTTAATGTATCAGCCGTTTATGCTGTTAATTGTGGATGCGTGAAAAAGAGGAAAAGTGTAATATACAGAAATAAATGAAACAGCTAGAAATATTAAAACTAAAATGAACAGCAGAATTCATTTCCCCAAATAGACAGGTCATTTCATCAAGTTTGCTGAATTGATGTTTTGATAGAAAACCCATGATCTACTAATATCAATCCGTGTGCACAACCCCTAAATTCATACACAGAGATTTGGAATGTCTTGATATAAACTGGAAAATAGGTTACGGTAGCAACTGTGGTCTAAACAATATTTTATGGTATGAGTAAAGGTTGACTGAAGCTAAATGAACGAATGGAATGGAAAAAAACAATTGTGTTTTTTTTTTTACATAAGGAAAATAAAATCGAAACACCAAAACATTGCAGAGATAAAAGGTGAGAGACTGATATCATTAACTGATCAGAATCAAGGCCTAACCCCAAAATTATCAAAACATGTAAATATTATGGCCTAGTGTCAAAAACATGTGTAGAAACATAAACTACGTAAATGAAGGTAGTTTTAAGCAATAATACATTTACCAATTTAAAAACATTTCATTGTGATAGACAATATATGAATGTACACTATATACACTACATGGAACTATAAAATATATTTGACGAATCACCGAAATGAATTCTACCTCCAAAAACAATATTTTACTAAGGTGTACACCAGTTTTTCCAGCAGAAAATATACACAGAAACATGAAAATGACAAAAGAGGACGCATAATATAAACATAAAATGACAAATAATTTAGGAGGGCACGCTCGATAGAATAGACAACGTTTCTCAGGTATTTTATGAAACTCAGAATTTAACATTATTCATTTCCTCAAATTGTTTTCTTCGGCTCCATAATAATTGCATAACAATACTTTTCCGTAAAAAAGCCCCTTCAAATTTTAAGAAATTATACTCAAGTTTAATTTTTTAATTTTAGATGAATCTAATTCCAGGATGTTTGTCGAAATATACCCACGACTGGAATTCAAAATATAGTTCTGAAACTTGGTCTATGGTTTTATCGAATGCATAAAGTAGAATTTGAAGGAACTATTTCTAAAATATAGAGATATTTCGTAGACACAGTATCCGAAAACACATCTTATTTAATATATGCTTACAAATTATTTTAACCTAACTTAAATATACAGACACACATAAACAAATATATTGATATATGTGTGTGGGCATGCACACAAGTATGTATTTAGGTATTTATGAATGTATGTATGTATGTATGTATGTATGTATTCATAAAAACTACATTAGACCTTGGCAACAATTAAGTAAAATTCATCACTCGAACATTACATAAAAATATATAACTCCCAATTATGAAGTCTAAATATTATCATGATCTTGTAGAAGATTCTGAAGCAGAAAAGATTATCATCAATGTGTTTCTGAGAACAGAAATATAACTGGATAATACTGGGATACATATTTCGGATGCTAGAATGTTCTGGCATGTTCAGGCATTTATAAAAGTAAATTGTGAATCTATACGTATTGTACATAGAGCTGAAGCTAAATGAAGGATTGGATTTGAAAATGTGATAATACATAAGGAATTTGTTATCAAATATAGATATCACTGCGCTTTCCCCAAGGGGAAAACACTCTATTAATATTTGCATAATCATGAAGCAATCTATTTTGCATAGACAAGAAGCTACATATTTTGCATAAATATGGAGGTACATATTTTGTATATGTTGAATATGAACATATATTGCTTTCCGTGGATACTTTGCTTATTCACGACCAAAGAACATGCTTATATAAAACTGTTGAAGTCCATATCATAAATAAATAAATTTTATATCAACGCTTGCGTATAAACACATGTATATATATATACATGTATATAAACACACGTATATAAATATATATACACACACATATATATATATATATATATATATATATATATATATATATATATATATACATATATATATATATATATATACATATACATATGTGTATGTGTGTGCGTGTGTGCGTCCGTGGATTATGTATATAGACATGCATGTATGCGTACATGCTATAAGTGTGAACAGGTAACTGTTTACTGTATGTGTATATATGTATATATATACATGTGTGTGTGTATGTATATGTTTCTGTATGTCTGTGTATATATGTATCTATGTATGTTTGTATACAAGTAGGAAATCATTTTTAACGTATATATGTGTGCATACATATATGTCTATGTATGTATTTGCTTGTTTGTATATGTACGTATCAGTTATAATAGAAATATATACTCCCATTTTGTACACGTAGATATACATGTCAATGTACAACTTGTTTGAATACATATGTGACTGTGTGTGAGTATGTTCTGTTCCATTCCTGTACCTATACTGTATGGCTTGCATGTTTTACTGGTTTACTTTCCCACATACACCTATACTACCCACCTATTTCCTATGTAAAATTAAAAATATATATATATATTGTTTTTCCTCCCCAACGATCCCCAAACGAGAAAATAAACTTTAAAATATAACAAAAATATAACTTAAAACAGCAAAACAACAGCTCCCCCCTAATACATATCCCTGACCTTTACTTCCAGCTCGTTACCCCAAACCCTGCGAAGTGCACAGCTCATTCTACCGGAACGGCAAGCGCGTCGTAAAGAAGACTCTGTACAGTGACGGAGAACAGGTGCGCCCAGACTGTTCACACTTGTGCACTTGCCAAAATGGTAACTTCGGCTGTGTATCACTATGTCCTCAGGAAGAAAAGAAACCTTCCTTGACACATTGTAAGAACCCGCGGTTAGTTACTGTGGCTGGGCAATGCTGTGGTGAATGGTGGTGTGACACGGACAGCAATTACACGAAGACGATCGAAAGCAAAAGCGGAAGCACAAGCAACGTGGTAGCTTATGATCCCCGACGAGACGGAAGCTATGTGAGACACGGTAAGACACGGAAACAAAAAATTATAATGAATAAAGAAATGCTAAAAAAAAGAAAAATGTAATGGTGCATTGACACCATCTTGTACCCGTGTGGTTATCGTTAAAATATATGTATATTTTTAAACTTTCATAGTAACATGTCTATTTTTATATCTTTTCTTACAACGTCTCTCTCTCTCATTCTGTTTGTCTGTCTGACTATCTCTCTCTCTCTCTCTCTCTCTCTCAATCTAAACTTCTTTTTATTTCTCTAGATTCTTGTCTCCATAAAGATATATATATATGTACGTGTGGGTGTGAGTATGATGTATGCGTGAATACGTTAGTGGGTGTGTATGTGTGTGTATATGCGTGTGAATGTGTAATAACGTGTGTAAGAAAAATAAACATGTATCCTATATATATATATATATATATTTGTGTGTGTGTGTGTGTGTGTGTGTGTGTGTGAGTATGTATATAAGAATATACTCACAAAATGTTATTTGTATATATATAATTGTGTGTGCGTATTTGAATAGAGTATATATATATATATGTTTGTGTGTGCGGGGGAGCATGCGAGAGGGAGAGAGAGAGAGAGTAGGAGGAGGAAAGAGGAAGGGAGAGTGTGACTGAGTGAGTGTGTCAGAGTGTCTAAATCTCACGTATACCGTTTTAATCTTTTTTATTACGTTACGTCTTGATAGTACTGTAACCATTAAGTGTCAAAATGTTCGTCCTACTTCTATGATCTAATAACTGCCATAATATATATTGGAAGACAACTATAGAACTTACCGGACTTGTCTTTGTTTTGCTGTTCTTTTTTCCATTGATTAAATTATCTTAAAATATACCAATATGAAATTTCTTAATTACATTATAGAATTTATAAGTGTGTGATGAATTTCGTTTACGTAACAATCGGACATGTAAAGTAATAATTTTGAGGTCAGCTATACTTAGGGTAAAATTGCGATATAGGATTTATCACCTGCTTGTGCCCCTTTGAATTCTTGAATTTTTTCCTTCTTTTCACATTCACAGGATATGTACGTATGTATTCATATATGAGAGACTTTTATTGTTAGCTATGCGGATTGATTTTTAATTTCAGATTTAATTCCAGGTTCAGCTTCATATTCTAACACACTTTCATTCATTTTTTTTGTGGTTGATATCACTCTCTAGTAAATTAGCTTACATATTCGCCCTTTTCATTATTGTAATTTTTCCCTTGAGCTGGTAAAATATGAGCTTGGTACGATATGTAAGTATAATCATATCTTCTACCTGTTTCAGTCGTTAGACTGCGGCCAGGACGAAGCACCGTCTTCAAGGATTTTAGTGGAACAAATCGACCCCAGTACATATATTTTCAGCATAGTTCTTATTCTATGTTACGCGGAGGAAAGCACACCAACAGCGATCGTCAAATACAAATAGAGACAAATATAGACACAAAGACATACACACATAAACACACACACTCACACACACAAATATATATATATATATATACTAGCAGTATCGCCCGGCGTTTCTCGGGTATGTTTCGACCTTTTAGAATTGGAATTTTTGATAAGTAAAACTTTTGCATTATGTAGGTTGTTATGTTTTTTAAGTGAACATTTTTCTGGTTGAAATACACCGAAAAATGGCGACACAGCAGTAAAAAAATCGTAAAAATAGGGATTTTCATAGAAAAATAGCACCTTTTTGATGTAAATAATTTTTGGTTTTAACATGGTCTGATTTTAATTTTATCTTCTACGGAATGAAGAGTAAGCCTTCTATCATACTTTCAATTTTGGTCAACTTGCCCCGAACGGTCTTGGAGGAGATAGTGTTATTTGAAGGCTACCAAACCTGCCATACACCGACAACTTCAGTTTTATATATATATATATATATATATATATATATATATATATACCTACGACGCCTATGATATCTGAAGCTTCTACAATGAATGAGCCTAATGTGTGTCTTACATGACTGTAGCATTTATTTATGATATACACTTAAAGTATATTGTGTGGGGGACAGATATAGCTAGTAGTTTATGAATATTTAATAGCAGCAACAAAACAAATTACATGCACGTATGTAAATATAACTTTCAATCTAAAATAGATATATTTTTCTATTGCATAATATCAGTTCTGCACGTTCACATGTTTTTCTTACAAATTCAATGTAGTAGCAGTTGGTCTCCTTCTGCTGGCTGTTTGGTGGTAGTAGTAGTAGTAGTAGTAGTAGTAGTAGTAGTAGTAGTTTGAACTCGCTATATTATATAAAGGAAAATGGATTAAAAAATCCAATCTAGTACACTGTAGGTATCGAACTCGGCTGACTAAGTTGTCCAGTGAATCCACACAAGATGTAAATTCTTTTCTTGCATTCTTTCTAATTTGTAAATACTGAGTAAACTCAGTATAAATTCAGTATATATATATATATATATTATATATATATATATATATATATATGTATGTATATAAATGTGACCTCGTGTGTACCGTTGGCGATTTTTTTCCCTCTGTCTTACCTTCTCTGGATCTTTCCATCTCCTATGTTTCCGACGAAGAGGTCCGATTGAAACGTTAACCCCCCTCTTTCCTTCTTTCCTGAGCGTCCAATAATACTATATTTGTCCCACGTCCTCGCGTTGTTGTGTTTTTTTTGTGCTTTCTTGTTTGGATTAACTTTATATATATATATATATATATATATTCATTCACACAGTACAATAGAGAAATACAAAAAAAAAAATGGACATTTATTCTTGATTTTATCAGTTACGTACCTTTCAAATAGAATAGCATACCTCAAAATTCAACAATGCAACATTCATTCACGACTAAATCGATCCCATATTTGATCGATTGAAATGTTACAGAGAAAGAGAGAGCAGATTTAGCACCATATTTTTCTCATCGAATCTATATTACCACTGCTTATATTGCTGATCATTTTAAACGAGTAACTAGTAAATTTGGATCAGCTAAACACTTCACAAATATTTAACCATGTTCGAGTCCCATAAGTCAGAGTGGCTTTTTCCAGCGCACATTTATCTCCATCCTCCGAAGCAACGACGTCTCTGTTTGGTTTGCTGTGGCCATGAGAAATGTTTATTAATAAAGATATATAAACAAAAGAGAGAAAAACATCAGAAACTCCGTTGACTGTTAAGTGTAAGTAACTTGGAATTTTTTTTATTCTTACATCAGACGTTCGTGTAGTTGGGTCTGAAATACTCTGATAAAGTAAGCAGCTGATTAAGGTATGACAAATGCACAAAAATTTCAAATATAAGCGGAAGAATAAAGGATAGGAATTCGTGCTTATCAGATCATGATAGAATTGTAATCTAATACGTGGTATGGTCAAGTAGAGCAGGTAGCGAGTAGATGAATTCAAACAGAAATACCGAGCCTCCCTTGACCAGATCGTGAAAAAAGAAACAATAGGGTATGTAAATATGCACTAATTCTGCGTGGATTAGGAAACGGTGGCGATTGAGATACAATTCTTTTACAACATAATAAGGTATGCTGAAATATAAATCTTTAGTAGACAGATTAATCACATGCAAAACGATTGTAATGTTATCCTTAATAACTTTGCACAAACACACACACACACGCATATTTAGGCGTAGGTGTTAGCTGTGTGATAAGAAGCTTGTTTCTCAACCACAAGATTCAGGGCTTAGTCACACTACGTGTCATTTTGGCTGTGTTTTTCCTACTATCACCTCAGGTCGACCAAAGCAATATGAATGAATTTTGTAGGCCGATAAAAGCACGCTGTATATATATATGTGTGTGTGTGTGTGTGTAGGTTTGTCCCGCACCATCGCTTGACAACCGATGTTGGTATGTTTACGTCCCTGTAATATAGCAGTTCGGCAAAAGAACCGATAGAATAAGTACTAACCTTACAAAGAATAACTCCTGCGGTCGATCTGTTCGAGTAAAGGCAGTGTTTCAGCATGGATGCAGTCAAATTACTGAAGCAAATAAAAGAATATATGATAATTTCGTACATGCAATTAATCCTTTTTTCAGATTGTTACCTATTATCTACGGAAAATCACTGTAAGATACACCTTCATTTAGCAGGAAGGAATATGTGTGCGTGTATACGCGTGCGTGTGTGTGTATGTATGTGTGTGTGTTGGTATGTGTCTGTGTGTGCATGCTTGTGATGCTCAGAATTCGTTTTTGTTCTAACTGTTGGTCTTGCGTTCATACGCCTCTATCTTTTCTCTTGTTTCCACTCTACAACTTACGAATAACTAATCTGGCATTAAGTCGGATGACACTCAATTGTTTATAATTTAGGCAAAATGTTTATGTACCCAAGCTGTAGTTTGCCACGTCATATTCACTTAAAGAACCTCGACCATATATTCAGCAGGTTTTTGTTATTATTATTCTTTTATATTACAAACTGTCTTGGATGCTGCGAATTCTACCTACACATTTTTTGTCATTCGCTTCACTCACAAATTTTGATCGAGAGTTTACATTGCATACGCTTCGGAATAGCATATTCGTCTCCTCTTTGCAGAAAACAGCCATTCTCTACAACTCCATGTTACTTCTCTTCACATTGCTGATGTACTTGGGCATAATTCAAGGAACTTCGATATGTTTAAAAGATTCACTCTGCATTTGATGACTAGCATACAATCAGAATAATATCGAACGTTGTTCGTTTATCCTTACAAATATTGAATGGTACATGTATGTGTGTTAGATTGGAGAGGTAGGACAATTATGAATATGTATACGTATACTTATGGCTGCATATTAAAAAGCTTGCTCCACAGCCAAGTGAGTCCCGTTTCATTCCCACTACACAAAAGCTTGGGCAGGTGTCTTCTGTTATAGTCCCGAACCAACCTTCTGATTGGGTTTCTTGAAGGAAGCTAAGAGAAGCCCGTCGTATGCTATGCTTGTGCGTCTGAGTGTGTGTGCTTTGTTTACCTTAGTGGTTCCGCAAAAAGACACCGATAGAAAAATACCAGACTCCAAAAAGTACTGAGGTTGATTACTTCGACTAAAATCCTTCAAGGCGTTGTCTCTTCATGAGCGCAGGCATATAACTGAAAGATAAAAGATAAAAGATAGATACTTAGCGGTTCGGCAAAAGAGACCGAGAGAATAAGTACTGGGCTTACAAAGAATAAGTCCCGGGGTCGATTTGCTCGACTAAAGGCGGTGCTCCAGCATGGCCGCAGTCAAATGACTGAAACAAGTAAAAGAGTAAAGATAGATAGATAGATAGATAGATAGATAGATAGATAGATAGTTAAAAATTACGGATAATTTACTGCCAACCTGTACAGGGCGTTGCTAGTCTAAAGTAGGATATTATTACCGATATTAATCAATATATCTATGGATTAGCATATTACTCGGTGGTTCCTCCTACGTTAGAACGCAAGTAATGTAGTTTAATAAACTACAAGACTATTCATCAAAATACACTACGAAGTATGAATATTATTATTATTATTATCAAAATACAATATAATTTTCATGCAAATACATATTTCTATTGATTCTTCAATGTCGAAAGAGAATAAAATAAAACATTTATATGTGTGTGTATAGTTGATTTAACAGCTGCATCGATTGACAAGAGAGACGACAAATAAGAAGTTATTTGATTTAATTGGAATTCTGTTGGCATAGTAGGAATTACTATTGTAAAATTAGAAGTTTTCATATTATGATCTTGTTTTGTTTGGAACAGTCATGTGAGGCTAATCAGAATTTTAGCTGATCTCACATATTAGTGAAAAGGCGCTGTGAATGTTTGTATAATTTTATCAAGTATTTCATTTTACGTCTGGCAAGATTTTCTACGACGGTAATCAGTTTTCAATAACCTTAGTTCGATATCTACTGGGAAAATGCCGATGGAACGTATCACGGAGGGTTGTTATTTTCATAGTTGCGTAAATGTGAAGTATTTAGAACGGACATGGGTGGTGGAACACACTAACCAACTTTAAGAGAATAGAGAAGTAAGCTGGGTGGATCTGAATAGAAATTATATGCAGTTAGGCCATTTGAGTTGAGTGCAAGCTGTTGTAAGGAAAGAAAAATATCCAGGGATGATAATCAGCTCATATTTGAATAAATAATTACGGTGTGCTGGTGAATGAAATACTTTCCATAAAGGTATGTGTTATTCTGTCTTTTTCGTTCCCTCCTGTATGTTTGACAAACAATCTATTTAAATATTACCATACGCATACCTGGATTTGAAGAGGATAAAAAGCAATACTCGTTGTCCAAAAATATATTAAACTGATCGATATACATGTTCAGACACAAGCCAAACTAGTATTAAGAGGATTATATTTATGAAGGTTGACTAAATGTACAACAATCTGCGTATACCAGAAATGAAAAGTTTGTCATTTATGTATATATAGATATATTCATCCCCATATATATGTGTGTGCGTATGTTTGTGAGTACCTCTGAATGTATGTGTGTGAGTGAATGCTATACTTGCATTATACACTTACATCATGAATTTTTGAATATACATATGTATTCGTAGAACAACAGGAAATTACCTTATTAACATACCTTACGCTAATGAGATACTGCCAGAAGATGATAGTAAAATACATCCATACACGCACACACACACACATATATATATATGTGTGTGTGTGTGTGTGTACATATATATACATACATATAATAACAGCGAGAAAAATAGAAATACTTCAAGACATGAATACGTTTCCTGTAATAATTAATTTAATGAACATCCTACAGTTTATAAGAGAATAATATCCAAATATTCTACGCGTTCTTGGGTACATTTGTGTTATTATCAGAAGCAATGCGTTTAATTTCCTGATACTAATACGCTTAATGTAAGGTTCGTATTGTCTGGTGTTAGTTATTTGGAGATAGTACATTATCGCACGAAGGTTTCAAAGAAACAGTTAAATTTATTGTCTTACAACAAATTAAAAATCCATTCAGCGTACGTAATGTGTGTATAACTATTTCTTTATTACCCACAAGGGGCTAAACAAGGGGACAAACAAGGACAGACATAGGTATTAAGTCGATTACATCGACCCCAGTGCGTAACTGGTACTTAATTTATCGACCCCGAAAGGATGAAAGGCAAAGTCGACCTCGGCGGAATTCGAGCGCTTACTGTTTACATCACGTTCAGAGATTTATTATTGCTTTCAGACTGTTTTTCGAAATCAGTGACAGTGGTTACTGGGAAAAACATTAAATAGATATTCGCAAACAGGTCTTTCCTCATCGAAAACCGGTGATTACCGTGTGTTGACAAGAGACAATAATCTCAAAACTGCAGTACATGCGTATCACTTAGGTTTACGAGAGGGGATTACCTCCCTTTGCAAATATCATAAGGGCACAGAAATTGTGTCTAAAGCCAGCTGGAGACGATGATTTCCTGGGGCTAAAAAGCTACAGTAACACCCACCCCTAGTTGTTAGCCATATTGAGCTGGCTTATATACTTCAAGTTTTGAGGGGATATTCTTGAAATCTAGATAGCACTGACCGACCTCGTCTAAAAGAAATGACATCAAGAGTAGCCTCGTTTTAACCAATACCTGTCAACAGTCATACCTACATGAAACGTCCGTTGCGTGTGTAGGTATGTGCGTGTTCGTGTGTTTACGTATATATTATTACCAACTGAAACATGATAACACATGAGAGAGAGTGGGTGTTACATTAATATACATCTCAGTTATTTGTGATATGAGGACTGCTCTTTGTCCATGGCTCCCCTGCCATAAACTGACTAAAACAAATAGATGAGGTAAAAGTGGTAACTTATTCTTCCCTCAAAATGTGACAGGTAGATAACAGAAGTGCCGAATAACCACCCTAATCTTTTTGAATATCTGAAAAAATTACATGTTCGAAATTGAATAATCTTATTTAAATTCGAATCACTGAAAATGAATATTATTATTGACAGTATTTAATAACAAACAGCACTTCGTCAAAATATATCTATACGTGGTGAATTGCTTATGTATGCACACATATATTCATACACATATATATGTGTCTAAATACGTGTGTGTGTGCGTGTGTCACTATATATATAGGAGGAGGAAGGGGAGGAGACTCCATTCGGCCATGAATGACCATGGGATTGAACCTAGAAAGTTACCCTCCCAGGCACAAGTCTGGGCAAGGTTGTTTATAGACGGCCAGCAGTCGTCCATGCATACTGGCCTACCCTCGCCACACCACTGATGTTATCCAAGAGAAAGGCAAAGGCCGATACAGCTTGGCACCTGTGACGTCGCAACTCATTTCTACAGCTGAGTGAACTGAAGTAACGTGAAATAAAGTGTCTTGCTCAAGAACACAACACGCAGTCCGGTCCGGGAATCGAACTCACAACTTCATGATCGTAAGCTCGACGCCCCAACCACTGAGAGATACGCCTTCACTATATGTATATGATGTATATGTGTGTGTATGTTTGTGTAGGTGCGTATAATTTTTAAAGACAACTAACGCTAAGGCAAGACATACATATCAAGGCATATACGTCATTATTATTGGTAAAATACAGAGTCTTACAGCTGTTTCTGGAATATACCAAAATATGGGATATTCAGTCATCAGAGACAAATAGGGTAAATGTGAAGAGTATAGATGAAGGAAATGTTGAAATAAAGGACTGGAAAAAAAGAATAAAGAAATGAAGAAAAAGAAGAAAGAAGGATAAAGTTCACAGTCCAACTTTCCGATAGAGTAGCTGTTAGACCATAAGTCTTTAGAACAATCCTATGTAAATCCATGTATGTTTATAGCCTTCATAGTGTAAATATCCAGACATAAACGCGTTCATATCGATGGTTTGTAAGAGGATGATAGAAGTGGCTATTGGGGGATAAAGAGAAAGAAAAATAGAGAGCAAAGTATTGGTAAGGAAGCTGGAGGTACAGAGAGAGGAGGAGGTTTGCAAGGATTGGTATGGAGGATAAAATAAGGTATATAAAAATATAATGTACAAAAATAAACAAGAATAGGCGCAGTAGTGGCTGTGTGGTAAGTAGCTTACTTACCAACCACATGGTTCCGGGTTCAGTCCCACTGCGTGGCATCTTGGGCAAGTGTCTTCTACTATAGCCTCGGGCCGACCAAAGCCTTGTGAGTGGATTTGGTAGACGGAAACTGAAAGAAGCCCGTCGTATATATGTATGTATATATATATATATGTGTGTGTGTCTGTGTTTGTCCCCCTAGCATTGCTTAACAACCGATGCTGGTGTGTTTACGTCCCCGTCACTTAGCGGTTCGGCAAAAGAGACCGATAGAATAAGTACTGGGCTTACAAAGAATAAGTCCTGGGGTCGATTTGCTCGACTAAAGGTGGTGCTCCAGCATGGCCGCAGTCAAATTACTGAAACAAGTAAAAGAGAGTAAAAGAGAGAGTAAGAAGATAAATAAATATATACGGGTAAATAAGGAGAGATGAGGAGGCAAAGGAGATAAAAAATAGCGTAAAAAATACAATATAAATAAAATGAAAGGGATTCAAAGAGAATAGTGAATGCCAGTGCTGTTCTAGTTTGTAGGGGCTGGGGCAGGAAGTCAAGTAGTAAGTTTTTGCGTCCGTTTTATGGCTAAGGTCAGTGGCCATAGAAATATTTCTAGCTATGGGTGTATGAGTGAGTAGGTGGGCATGAATGGAGAAACCAGTTGAATGTTAAATTATTTAGGGATAAAGGTTACAAAATAAGGATTAGGGGATCTAATAGTTTAAGGTTTTAAAAAAATTAAAGGATTAACAATTATCTTCTAAGATACTAAGGTTGATAGCAAAGATATACAAGGGTCTGTAATAACAACCATGGAGGTTTGAGAGTGTTATGCGTGGCGGTGGGGGAGGTTTACATTTGGATTTATGGAAGAATCTAAAAGGGCGGAAGAATCTGGTTACACGTTGTGAAGGCTTCGTTGAGTAATTGTGGTGAGATATGGGTTAAACTTTTAAGGGATTCTTTTAGGCAGAAAAGAAGCCCTTATGCTTCACATTTTCCCCATTTTTCTCCGATGATGGAATATCCCATATTTTGGGATAACCCACAAACAGCTGTAGGACTCTATATTTTTTCAATAATAATAACGTATATAAATTGAGATATTTGTCTTGACTTAGCGTTTGTTTCCTCTTTAACAATTGTATATCCGCTATATCGGTAATCTACAATGGTTCCATGACTCTCGTCTAGGCCATGAGCTTGGAGCCCTGGTAATCCGTTACAGCATTCACTCAGTGTACCTAGTCGCTTAGATCACTTGTGAACCAAACCTCCATATATATATATATGTGTGTGTGTGTGTGTGTGTGTGTGTGTGTGTGTGTGTGTGCGCGCGCGTATGTTTGTGTGTCTATCCATCCTTCTCCGCCCGCTATACTTAGGAGGACCTTTCGAGTAGAGTTCACAAGGACTTTCTCCATATTGTCCTATCAGAAGCAAGCTTCATTTGACTTCTCAAACCTATAAGCTTATTCCCTCCTGAACTAAATTCAGGTTTCATGATATTGTTCCTTTGTGCTCCCAATCCACGCCCCACAGAACCATTGCAGACCTATTGCTGGTTCTACCAGAACCAAGTGGAAACTGCAATATATTTTTCGAACGGTCTCCTCTACTTAAGATCTGAATGCGCCCCTTGTCAAGTTGCACGACAGGCGAGGCAATTTGCCGTAGATTTGGACTCCTTTTATAGTGCAGGTTTTAGAGGTCATATTTGCGCCAGGCACCAAGCTGATTTGTACACACACACATATATATATATATATACACTCGCGCGCGCACACACACACAAACACACACATAGAGAAATAAAGACATCTATAAAACGAATTGCGAATAAAGCATCCAAATTCAAACAGCTACACAGACTTTCGGCTTAAGCATAAATGTAAAACAAAAAAGATTAAAATCGCTTTGATTTATTAGAATTTACGACACGCCACTTCGCATAAATGAAAACTTAAAAGAAAGCTTTATAGTAGACACATAGATTACTCAAATGTGAGGAAAGAATTTGAACCTGATTTCTTGATTCACGAGCACTGGGAATATCTGAGTCGACTTTAAACATTCTGCTTCATAATTAAAACGTAAATTCATAATTTATACAGAGCAAATTAAAACTCTTCAGACGCCGATATTTTGTCTTTACGTTCAAATACATGAACCTATGTCCGTGTATATTATACAAATCAGCACTTAGTAACTGAAGATTTCTCTTTGAATGAGATTCAGAATTTGTATATGAAATCACTATTAATTTATAATGATTTCTCCATATTCTTCTACTACAGCACTGGGAAAGGTGAGACGCTGTTCTCATATCGGAGATAAATCGTTGTTGACAGGATTGCATAATATCAAATATTTATGAGATTTTTGAACAATATTAGACATTACGTTATTATGCTGGAATTCGTTTTACCAAATTAAACTTCCCCTTCAAGTTTATAAAACATTTCATACCGAATATATAAATAATTTAACGTCCTTTAAAAATAAATACGCTCACAACTAGCAGACGCACACACACACACACACACACACACACACACACACACACACACACAAACACACACAAACACACACAAACACACACACAAACACACACATATGGGAAACGCACACACAAACAATCAAGTAGAGTTATATATATTTTTTCTTTTATGCTCTATTTATTCTCAATGAGTTGCAACCATGCTAGAACCTTAACCTTGCAACAAGAAAAATCCTAGTCCTTATCTTTTTTAATATTCTGCTTATTCTATTGATCCTTTACCGAAACACAATGGTTCGAGGACGTAAACAAACCACCATCGTGTGTCTCTCGGTGGAAGAGACAAACACAGATAGAACGACACACACAAATATATATATATATTCATGACGAGTTCCACATAATTTCCGTCTACCAAAGTTACCGATAGGAATGGTTCTACTTGGGCATATAGTAGAAAATACTCATCCAAAATGCCGTACAGTAGGACCGGACCCAAGAACATGTGGTTGAAATGCAGCTTCTATAAGACACCGAAGCATAAATACACTCATAAATGTCTTCTTATTTTATCTTCCCTGGTGCATTCGGTGCCCATGTCCTAATTCAATAGATTTAGCCAGTATACAGATAAGATTATATATAAGGTGCCAACCTTGAAAAATGGTTCCAGCATCGGTATTTCTTCAGGTACATTTCATTTTTAGTTCAAATTCCTGTTAGATCGAGTAGGAAAATTAAATGTGAAGTACAGCTAACACGTTCACCTCAAAATTACTGGCCTTGTGTCTGAATCAGAAACCGTTTTTATGTATGAGTATACGGAATTATGTGACTGGGTGTGTATGTATCAGACAGTAATATATTTGCACATAGATTAACTTCGAAATATGGTAATCATCGAAACTTGACAAATATTCATACGTAACACACATGATATCAGATTCACAAAAGAATAGTTTATATATCTGTCATAGAAGATTTGAAGAGCTAGATATCTACAGAACACGCTAATAATTGGTAAATATGTTGCTGTTGTCATCACTATTTTTGCTGTGTCTTTCTTATGTTTGTCGAGGTTACTGTTGATGTACTTGGTGAAGTAACTGTAGTTTGTCGTTGTTGCTGATGTTCATTTGCAGAATATCTGCCACGAACGAACCAACCGATGATAACCGATCATATCTTCCTGATACCTATTTCTTTACTACCCACAAGAGGCTAAACACAGAGAGGACAAAAAAGGACAGACACACGGATTAAGTCGATTATATCGACCCCAGTACGTAACTGGTATTTATTTAATCGACCCCGAAAGGATGAAAGGCAAAGTCGACCTCGGCGGAATTTGAACTCAGAACGTAGTGGCAGACGAAATACTGCTAAGCATTTCGCCCGGCGTTGCTAACGTTTCTGCCAGCTCGCCTATATCTTCCTGATACCAACCGATGATACCTTCCAGTAATGCACTTTCTACGATTTAGCGTATCGTAGGACTGCATAGTCAAGTGTTCGTGATTTGATTGGAGTTAATATGGGGGAGACTTTGCTAACATTTCTAGCAACTTGAACATCCAAAGTAGAGGGTCGTTTGCTGATGAGTTTTCAAATATGTGTCTTTGCATTAGTGTATATTAGGAAGCCGTCAGCAACTTCAAGTATTGTCGAGATCTTGTATAAGAGCCAATACTACCATATTATAATTCAACTGGAAAATGATATAAATATTGAGGTTAATAAATCAAATCGCGAGGTATCGAAACGTGAGTAAAATGATTACAACCTTTTTCAATTACTTGGAATTGGAAGAGGTTTTTCCTCGTGAACGATCGTGAAAATAATGGAAATCGCATGTGTGCGTAAATATATATATATATATATATATATATTATGTGTGTGTGTTGTGTGAGTGTGTGTGTGTGTGCGCGTATTTGTATATGTATATGTAGATAAGATTGATAGATACATAGATAGATATGTGTGTGCGTGTGTGTTTGGATATTTGTCTTCGTGTAGGTGTGCATGCATATATATAAGTATGCAAGTATGTATAGCATGAATGTATATGCATATATGTGTGTTTGTGTGTATGTGTGTGTGCGTGTGTGTGTGTGTGCGCGTGTGTGTGTGTTTGAGTTTGTATGTATATGTATAGATAAAGTGGATTTACTTTATTATTGAATGCTAAGACATTCAGTGAATCACGTTAATGCTTTTCTGTCTTAGCAGTGCCAGTCCATTAGTTCAGGCCGAAACCAAGCAGTACAAATTAGGTGGATGGATTGTAGAGAATTGTTTGTGCAGTGAGGACGAAAATGATATATCCTTATGCGCCCTCAAATTATCTACCATATTGTGCTATATGCTCATAATCGGAAATTATTCTACGATTACGAAGATAAATATTTCTGTTATGAAATTAAATTAGCTATAGCATTTAGAATCATGATGTGCGTAATACTGTTACATTTTCAGTACGCTACACTTGGATATTATTAAAAGCCTTGCAATTTTCTTACATCTAATTCAAATCAATCCACAACTGTAATATGTGCGGATTCACGGTAACGTAAACACATACAAGCATCCACATTAATATATGAATATATAAGTGAGTGTATGTTTTTGTGAGTAAATTTCCATATAACACACACACACACACATACACACACACACACATATCTATATATATATATAATATATATATGAGAATTTCTTTGCGTAATGAGATAAAAAACCAAGGCAGTGTAGATATAAGAACATTTATATATAGGTCTTACAGCAGTTTCCAGGATATTTATTAATTATATCCCTTCATCGGAGACAGTGTGAGAGGATGGTTAAGTCATAATTAGCTTATATATATATATATATATATGTGTGTGTGTGTGTGTGTTGTGTGTGTGTGTGTCTTCGGAACCTCCTTCACATCCGCTGGCAGGACAAAGTCCCAGACACGGAAGTTCTGAAGCAGGCAGATCTCCCTACCACTCTCACGATCATGCGCAAGGCCCAGCTGAGATGGGCAGGCCACGTCTCCCGCATGTCCGACACTCGCATCCCAAAACATCTCTTCTACGGTGAACTCAGCCAGGGCAAACGCAAAGTCGGAGGGCAGAAGAAGCGCTTCAAGGACAGTCTCAAAGTCTCTCTCAAAGACTTCTCCATCGGTACAGAGACTTGGGAGACACTTGCTGCCGACCACTCATCCTGGCGCAGTGCAATCACCACAGGAGCAAAGACAGCCGAGGAGAGACGGATTCAGTCAGCAGAACAGAAACGCCAGATGCGGAAAGCCAGAGCCACCTGCACCAATAGCACAGCCCCTACCCACTTCTGCCCCACCTGTGGGAGGGGCTTTCTTGCCCGGATTGGCCTCACCAGCCACCTCCGGTCTCATAGCAGCAATTCCACCAAATGATGTCAATGGTCATCTTCGAGCCCGAAGGACGAACATTATTATTAGTGTCACCGTGGTCACCGTGACCGACCAGGCTATCAGATATTGCCACACATCGCTGGTCATAAATGTTGCAACCCCGCTGCCTAAGCGAGCAGGCCAATATATATATATGTATATAGGGGTGCACGTGTGTGTGTGTTCATAGAAAGAAAGAGGGAGAGAGAGAGATGTGTATTTATATGCATGACTAACATTACAAGTGTTTTATTTCTGAAGAGATATGCATTGGTTTCAAATTTTGGCACAAGGTCAGCAAGTACGGGGTAAAGAGTAACTCAATTACATCGACCCCACTGCTCAGCTAATACGTATTCTAACGATGCCGAAAGAATAAATGGCTGAGTTCAACTTGATGTAATCTGAACATAAAGAGAGCCGACATGTTGTTCAGCATTTTGCTCGGTGTGTTAACGATTCTGCTAGATCGTCACCCTAAGAAACATTATATATTATGTAGTTTTATATAAAGTATTCGTTTTTAAGTCTACATCAGTTGCAAATTGTTTGGTGCAGCTGGAGAATATAAATTCTACCTCAATATTTCCATTTATATGTGGAAAGTAAATAAGGTTATCACTGATCACTTGAATAATTATATCTAATTGGGGCAGCGTTTAATATAGACCTGGAATTGGATAATTACATGGACACATACCCAACACCGAGAGAAGTACGTGCACTTACTCAAGTTGAAGAATTCAAACAATCATATTGGATAGAGTGAGTGTGGATACGGACACATTCAGCATGTGTTTTGAGTATGTGCCTATGTGCGTTTGCAACACTGGATCAAAGGAAAACTCACAATGTTTGTGGTATTCTCACCGAAACACATCCGCACGTAGTATCGCGGACAGTGACCTACCATATAATTCTGGTGGTTTATTGTAGAGCAGTTATGGGTAAATCGCGTCTCACGAAATTTTCTGAATGTCACGTCTAACGAAAAAGTACCTTAAATATATTTAGTATCACGACCCGTTTGATGATGAACCGTGTCCCATGAAACACACTTGTCAAACGATGTCCATGTCTACAATGTAGACTCTTGGAATGATTTGAGAAAATTACCGCATTGTAGCAACCTTGTTAATATATTGTGCAAACTGATTATTAATGCCTACCTTCGAAATCTTCAGAAACATATTTCACGTAATCAGTAGGAGCGTCGCCTGCTACGTGTTATATTCGTGATTCGGTTTATACGATTGAGTATATTAAACCTTTTCTCTCATAAATATTTTTAAATGCCTAACATCGTACATATGTCTGTGTGCGTGTATCTCTAGCTGCTGCAGTATATTCATCAACTCCCGAGCATTGAAAGAAATGCTCACAAGCACACACACACATACACACACAATATGTTTAGAGAGAATACATAGAAATATGTGTTCGTTTCATTCATATATTCCTATGTAGTCATGTTAAATTCTACTTCTACTGAATTATTTTTACGTTTTCCAAAATATTTTCTAAAGCGAGCTGTCAATAACTATAGGATAGTAATTCATTTTCAATACTCTATATTCCAGAGGTATAGTCTACCGTTCAGTCTCTCACTCTCAGTTTGACAATATATATTTGTGAATCTGCGCGCACGCGTATGTATAGAGGTAATTGTATAGATAGATAGATTCATACATACATTTATGAACATAAAAATAAATTGCAGACATTTTGGTTCATCTTAGTTATTCTGAAGTGTCATTTGAAACCTTGGATAATTAAATTTCCATGAATCATGTACGTCTTCAATATATATATACTTCGCACGGAAAATGTAAAATGTGGCGCCACAATGTCAAAACTGAAATCGATATATAAATAATCTGAAATTAATGAAATACGGGAATTGATAAGGTCTCAGCGATGTTTTTAATGAACACAATGGTCGCTTCCCGCCATAATTGTGAAAGTTTGTATAGAAATACGGGCATGACTTTGCAGATGCCATGACACTGCTCACATTGGAATATAGTACATACTACATACAAAATAATGGATACTTTCAATGGAGTATTAATCTTTATAGTGGCCTGCAACTTCAGACTTATGTTGATATTGCTGCTTAATCTAAAGTCAATTCTGATTCTACAGACAAAAGTATTTGAATCTAAATTATTCCTTAATTTTCCTAGATGCATCGTTTCCAAGAATAAAATTACTATCCTGACCACTTTTAATACTGCGGCTTACAATCTGAGCAACATTATTACCCGGCATATCGACCATGTTGTGGTTTCAACTTTGGTTCGCATATGTGATATGTACAATTTGTTGGTGCTGTTGTTGATTGGATTGTAAGCGAAACATTGAAGGACAGATCTATAGTTAAACACACTAGCCATCAAATTAGCATTTTCTCAGGTGCAGCTTATTTTCTTATTTAGATTGACACATGTGTCTTCAGCTCTATTGTGGTTTGCAGCATTTTTCACTGCTATTTAAAAAACATCGAACGACTATGAAATGTTTTAGTTAGAAACTCATACTTTTGGTTCTTCCAGTGCTATTTCACATCACAATGAGCTGTTCAAATAAAAGGCTTCCACTGTACCAGTGTGAATCAATTATAGAAAATCTAAGTGGTATGTAATAATGAAATGTATCTTTCTTATTGATAGGGAACTTTACAAGAAGAATTCAGTCAAACAGCTAGCAGTTAGATGTACTCCATACCTCATTTTTTCACAAGTAATGCCACGAGCTAATATCTAAACATTATCAGTTTACAACATATGCACAAAAGGATTGCTACATCAATGAATCAGGAGAATTATTTCTTTCTGGATTGGTTTTATGTGAATATACTGATATAGTTAATTATGCAGCGATAAAAATTCAGCAAACATGTTGCATCATAAGTAAAAAGTAACCTCATGCTTTGGATTAAGTGAAAGTATCACGATTAAATACACCTGCGTGTACCATTAAATTATTCAGAACATATACTTTGTTATTTATAACAAAAAGCTTAATGTATGAGGCTGTTTGGTAACTCTAATACTTATCAGCAGAAAGGGACAGTTCATATACAATATACATTAAAAAAATATGAACAATATAGTAAGCAAAAAACATTGGTCAGAAGCTACACCAAATCTACGAAGTCCTCGCCATTATTTACATCGATCAACAGGAGGTACGCAAACACTCATACATGTATACTTTCATGTATACATATGTATGAGGAAATACACACACACACACACACACGTGTATATATATATATATATATATATATATATATATATATATATATATAGAGAGAGAGAGAGAGAGAGAGAGAGAGATAGGTAGATACATACATACTATCATACATACATACTTACTTACTTACTTAAGGTCTAAAGAAAGTAATTACCGCATCTGAAATCGAAATAGGGAAAAGGAAAGAAATTTATGGTGAAAGTATTTTTTAAAATTAATCTAAGGAAAGGGAAAAATTAATACTTCTCTACACATGAGCCACCATTGTCTACGCATATTTGTAAACCTACAGCAAAATTTCCAATAGCATTTTGACAGATTTCAGGCGCTATTGAGCCATGTTTTCTTCAGTAAAATCCTCTAAATCTTGAAGTCGCAGAGGCTTTTTGAGAGAT